>NW_020861017.1:0-518 GCF_000972845.2 Larimichthys crocea
TAAAGCTGCAATTAATCAATTTCGTCTTAGAAAACTAACTGCCTGATATAAAGAGACAACCACAGAACTGTTTTAACAATAAAAGGGCAGAGACAAATACTTCAGTACTCTCACCTTTATGAACCTTGTAGTGTGTTTTGAGGTTTCCAATCTGTGTGAAACCTCTTCCACACAAAGTGCACTTGTACGGTCTCTTCCCTGAGTGAACAATAAGGTGCCTTTTCAGAGAGGCACTGGTAGGAAACTGCTTTCCACATGTTGAGCAAGCATAAGTCTTCGGAGCCCTTTGCTCTTCTTCTGGTTTCACAGCCGCTGTAGGTGCTGAATGGTAGATCCGCTGGTGGACTATCAAGCTTCTGTTAGCTTTAAATGTCTGTCCGCAGTCACAGCACTCATGAAGAGGGCGTTTGCCATGTTTCTCTCTCTGATGGCGGTCTCTGGTGTATACGCTCTGGAAATGCTTGCTGCATTCGGTGCAGCTGAAGAGCTCCTCAGCCTCAGTTTTCTTCCGACGTTTC
>NW_020861018.1:0-747 GCF_000972845.2 Larimichthys crocea
TACTAGAAGGAAAATAGACAGATAAGTTTCCATTTAACTTCCAGAAGAAGTTTATTGGAATAACTTTCCCATTTAAACTCTTACTTTTTTGTTATTGGAAACATTATTCTTTTCATGTATTGAACTGTATGTTTGCTTGGAGACAAATCTCACAATTTTACATTATCAACTGACAGCTGTTACAGAAGCATTCAGGTTATTCAGGTCTCTCTTGCAAAAGAGATCTTCGTCTCAAAGAAAGTGGCTCACATGTAATTAGTAACAGATCTTGATTTTTTGTTGCTTCTAAATTCAGCCATTTCAGCAAGTTGACACTTTTTTAAAAACATGATATTGAGCTGTATTGAGCTGTTATATTTTGTGCTCACACAAAAAGACATGGAGGCTGCTCCACCCTGCCTGCTTTTAGTATTTTTAACAACATAACATATTTAGCCTCTCAAATGAATCTCAAAAAACACAGATAATGGCCCTTTAATAGCCCAAATAAACACTTTTTTAACACAAATTATCATCAAATGTTTTGGCGCAGTGTTAATTAAAGTCTGCATTAGCGAACACATCAGAGATAACATATGAGACTAAACATTGTTGATTTGGCAGTGCCCTTTGGACTCAAACGGATACAGGCTGATCAGTCATCTGTCTACAGAACCGTTTGTAGAAACCATATTTATTCCACCACCTGCACCATTGCACTATCATCAGTCCTTTACCCAGATACACATGTCCATATATATCTATATT
>NW_020861019.1:0-685 GCF_000972845.2 Larimichthys crocea
CAGCAGTGCGATCCCCTTCTTGATGTCCTCTGTGTATTTGCTCCTGATCAGACACCACGCATACTCAAACTTTGTCTCTTTGGAGACGGCTCCCTTCGACAGCTCACTTTTGTATTTCTTCTCAAATTTCTGTCAGAAAAAACAGAAACATTCAGAGAAACATTCAGAAAAACAGAAACATTCAGAGAAACATTCAGGGAAACATGAATTTATGTAACACGAGTCACTTTGCTGATGTTACACTTCATGTAATCTCACTCTTTCACCTCTGAGCTTCATATAATCCCCGCTGTGTTATCAGAGTGACTCTTTTGATTAAATTAATTGAATTAATTAAATTACAGCGACAGTTTAATCACAAACGTCACCGTTAGCATTTAGCAGCCAGGTGACGCAACAAACTCCGACACGTCGCTTTTTTAAACACTGACCGACTGAACACGCCTGGTACAAACACAGAGAGTGTCTGTGGTGTGTCACCGTGTGAGTGTTTCATGAATTAAAAAGGTTTAAAAGGTTTAAGAAGAAAGAAACTCACTAAAAGATCTTCAGGAGCTACGACGTCGCTCAGAACTGCCTCCATGTTTCCGGAAACTGAGCGAGGACACGCCCACTTTATGTCACGTGACATCGACTTTCAAACTACGTCATCGTTAGAATTCTCCAGTAACGTCTCCGTTACGTC
>NW_020861020.1:0-2530 GCF_000972845.2 Larimichthys crocea
AACACTTGTAGCATATGTGGTTGTCTTTCAAGTATGACTTACGTTCATCAATAGTCTTTAGTCTAAAGGCCCTACACTTTTTGAGTGGGTGTGGCTTCCTATGCAGTGGGCACTCCCGATCTGGTTCGCTAGTGTTCTTCCCTGTGGAACCGGGAGGACTGTCACTCTAGGGCCTGATGAAGCGAAGCAGTCTTGGTACGGTGGCCTGTAAGCTCTCACTGCAGGCTTGGCTTTTATGGCCTTGTCCGGTTTTGGATTGGGTGGTAGGTGGTGCAGGCAAAGCTGGGTTCTTACGGAACTTTGGGGCCTGTTGACGGACGAGAACTCGAAAAAGAAGGCGGGAAACGGAGGGAAGGTTACCCCACGATGGTCGTCTTTTGAGAATCCTGAGACCCGCCCCCATTAGGCGATATCCATAATTCTCTCCTGAAGAAGCTGTGGGCAACTTTTCGGCTATGGGGTTTAACCTAACCAGCCACTTACTACAACCTAACACCCACACCACCCAAAGGGGTTAACCAACAACAAACCCCCCCGGGCTGGATGTACCTAGGAAGGCCGAGGCCTGGGGATGGTAAACCATCATGCCTTGCACACTAAAGGCAGTCCAGATTCAAGCCAGGATGGCACCAGGACGCCAGGATCCCGAAGAAGCTGAAAGACGCGCTGTCTGAAAAAATGTGGTGGTCGAGCTTGTGTAGAATCGTACCATTCGGCAGACTTTTTGAAGCATTGGGCGGTTCGATGAGACCTCGTGCATGACCATAAAAAGGGGAGGAAATACATTCTTTACCAGGGGCTATGCCCAAAAACACCATGCTGAAAAGAAAAAAAGAAAAAGATGAAAGTAAAAGAAGTGATGGAAGCCGGAGGGGGGGGAAGAAAGGCAACCGGGGAATATAGAGAGACAATGCACACCTGAGCTGATTCTTTTTTTTTGAATGTTCCGCTGATTCGGCTCCAAGCCATTTGACAACAAGTCCGCCTCATCCATCTACGAGAGAGGTTTAGGTCTTGATGGCAAGTCACAAGAGGCTTTCCAACCAGTAATGTTTTTACAGATTCAGGGCGGTCAGGGCCGGTGGAGAAGTCCCCCAGTCGAACTTGAGAAGGCCGAGAAGGCTGACGAGCTCGAATCAGGCCGCATGAGGATAGAAAACCGGAAAGAACCGGGGGAGCTGAGCAACGAGGCTATGTGCTGGTGGGATGTGGCTCCTGTGGTAGGGATCGAAGCTCGCTTTGGGGTGTGGGTGTGGTGTTGGTAAAAGGGGTGGCGGGGTTGGGTGGGGGACGGGGGGTGGCGTAAGTTATTGGTGGGGAGAAATACTGCCCTGGGTGAAGCTGGGTGAAGACCTCACCCTAGGGGTCTTCTCGTTTTGATGTTTGTGACTTCAGCATCGGATGGTTGGTGAACAGTGGCCTGGGTCCCGGCATCACGGTGTCCGAATGTAACCAAGAAACTTGAAGCGTCCACGGGCCGGGAGGTTGCAGGTGTGCTTGTGGTGTCTGGTGAAACAGCTATGCAGTGTTGCTGCTGGACATAGTTTACGCCTGGAGCTCGTTCAGAAAAAAGAAATGTAGCCCACCCCACACTGCATTGAGGGGAGGAGCCTTTCACAGACTCTGGTTCCGCACGCACGCATCTCCTCTCTCCCCCAGCCTATTCATCGCCTGTTCCTCCGCGTAGGCGGCCCTGCTCAGTCGGCCCATCCAAAGCGGGAAAAACAGCAGCGGTCTTTTGACAAGCTGAGGAGATGAACTGGGCTTGGAGTTCAGCTCTTTTGCCTCAATGCGTTGCTTCAATCAAGCTCTCAGCTCGGCTTCTGTGTTCATCATGCTGGCGTCTTTTTTCAGCATTTTTTCATGTCAGCAAAACCTAGAAATTGTGTGTCTGGCAGCTTTAAATTAAATTTGGTGCCCGTGCTCTGCTGGCAGCGGCTGGGTTGATATGATGACCGCGTCCTCTCCTGCTGGAGCCAAAGTGAGGAGTGGTGGGATTTTTGTGACTGGGCATCTGGTGTTTTTGGAAAGGCTCGTTGGTGTTCGTTAACTGGGGAACGTTTTTGGTGGGCTCTTCCTTCTTCTGCTTCAAAATCAGCTCCCACCGCGAGGCCTTTTCGCTTTCCTCACGTGCTGGGACTGCCTGAGGTGAAAATTGACTCATAGGTTTTCCTTTTCCGGGTATTTTCCTCTGTAATCTTCTTACTTGAGGTCCGCTGCGCTGTTGTCTTTTTACTATGGCGGGCCCTAACACGTGTGGCACTGGTACAGAGACGAGACAGCTAGCTAAGAACAGTGAAGAGATTGTAATACGGTGGGAAATTGCTTTTGTCCCTTTTACGTTATTCACCCTCTTCTTCTTTTACATTCCTAATAAGCACTCCCCCTCTCTTACATTCCAAATAGCACTCTCCGTCTGCGCCTCTCTCTGTCACTCAAATTTAAAAAAAACTGAAATAAAACAGAAATAACATAGCATGAATTTTCTTATGAAGAAAACAATTTCATACGTACACAACATTGTATAAAT
>NW_020861021.1:0-786 GCF_000972845.2 Larimichthys crocea
AAATTTTTTAACGGACAGCCCTGTATTTTTAGTTGGAGCCCTCTAGGTTGGCACTGCCATTTAAATGAATGATCAAGCTGTGATTTTTCCATGCAGTGGTGGCGTGTTTCTGAATGTGGACTTGGGGTTGAAGGGAACACGAATAGTTAATTTTGGAGAACCACAGGAGAACCATCATTTTCATCTTGTCTCCTTAAAATGGTGACTCCTTTTCACTACAAAAGTGATTTAACAACTTTTAGAAAGTACACCTCAACTGGCAAAAGCGAAAATATGTCATATATATCATTTTTGTGTCATGTAGTCTGTAGACTCTGATCCCCCTTTCCCAATGTCAGGCGTATCCTAAAGTATAAAGTTACGTATGCTGAACTTCTCTCCAGCTTCTCTTTATTCTTCACACATTTTCTTCTGTCACTTTTCATGTGTCCAACTGAGTGTAAAACAGTGTAAAAGTTTCCTTGCTAAATTAAACACTCATTTATACGAGTCAGTGTGTCCCACCCATCTCTGCATCGGGAGACTTTAGGCCATGCCTTCTTCTATTTTGGTGCAGGTGAATATATTTTGTTCTTTAGATGTGGTTGACTTTGCTCCTTGTCTCTACCCCAATATGCAACAATCCCAGTCCCAAAAAAAGCTGGTACACCATGGAAAATATAAATTTAGCTTGGAGGACAACATTTGAAACAATGACTCGTCAGACCACAGTACACTTTTCCAGTGGGTGTTTACCGACAAGTATTAATGAACCCATGTAGTAATAACCTTTTTATATATTTATAT
>NW_020861022.1:0-584 GCF_000972845.2 Larimichthys crocea
CATCTCAAGACTAGACCACTGTAACGCCCTCCTGACGGGCCTGCACAGTGAATCCCCTTCGGATGATCCAGAACGCGGCAGCGCTCCTGGTCTACAACCAACCCAAAAGGTCACATGTCACCCCGCTGCTCATCGAGCTCCACTGGCTACCTGTTGCAGCCCGCATTAAATTCGAATCTCTAATGCTCGCCAACAAAGTCTCTGGTATTGCACCTACCTACCTGAATGCCCTTATAGAGGCATATGCTACCTCACGACCGTTGCGCTCCTCCATTGAACGACGCCTGGCTCTGCCACCTGTTCGTTCAAGGCAATCCTAACTCTTCTCGTTTGTTGTTCCCCGTTGGTGGAACGCACTACCAGTCCCTACCAGAGCAGGAGCGTCCCTCTCTGCCTTACCCAGCTCTTCAGAGAGTATCTTCTCTCCTAGCACTACTCTACAAATCTACACCTTAAGGCATCGGCACTAGCACGCTTCTTATCGCACTATACCTTGATTGTTCCCTTTTCTGTAAGTCGCTTTGGATAAAAGCGTCTGCTAAATGACTAAATGTAAATGTAATGTAATTAACCACAAATTTAGC
>NW_020861023.1:0-552 GCF_000972845.2 Larimichthys crocea
CTTGACTGATGTCAGACTTCACGGGCATTTTGTGTAACGTGTGGATGCTATAGCTAAAAGTGAGTGACAACGAGTCAGTCTCACAATCTCGTTGCAGCAATATTAAACTATGAGGACATCATTAACACTGCGTGTACAGGCCCAAATCCCGCGGATACCCCTGATCAATACCGTTTATCTGACAAGGAAGTTCGCTCCCTTTTTAATCGTGGCAGACATAAAACAGGCCAGGCAGCTGTTTATCAGGCCAACCTCAGCATGCCTTCAACCTCACAGTGTGTGAGGTGTGTGTGAGTGCACAACACCCAGTGCAGGCTCGGACTGGCAGTCTGTGCTACTGAAAAAAACACCGGAGGCCACCGGCCAAAATGTGGCCGAGATGGACCGGCCCATCTGGCATTTGCCCGGTGGCCTCCGGTGTTTTTTTGTATGTATGTATGTGATATTTTGTAGCCTTTGCAACATACAGCAGCCCAAAATGGACCTGCGGCCCATTTGCATCCATTTGGAATAGGCTTTGGGTTGCGCTGGCTAATATCAGTTAATATTTGC
>NW_020861024.1:0-796 GCF_000972845.2 Larimichthys crocea
TTAACATGTTTATTTAGACACAGCTAGCGCTTACGTGCTAGCAATTAGCATTAGCATGTTATCCTTAGCATGTTAGCGCTGAAGCGCTAGCAGTTAACATTAACATGTTAGCATTAGCATGTTAACATTTTTAGTGTCTGGGTGAGTCAGGTGTATGACGTACGGCGCACGAGCGAGGTTGATGTGAGACCGGGACTGTTATGTTGTTGTTTTTTTTGGCGTGGTTATGGCCGACAGTAACCGAGTCCTGGAACCAAACCGTTCAGCAATAAATGCAGGTTTGTTCAATATCGCCTTGTCATTCATCACGTGTCCGGCTGGACGCTACAGTAGTAACGAGTAACGATTCAGCACATGAAAAATGTATCAAAGTAAAAGTATTAAATTCATCAAAAATATGTAGTGCAGTAAAAGTAGAAGTTGGGGGAAAAAATAATACTCCAAAAAAGTACAGATACTGCATTTTAGTACTTAAGTACAGTACTTAAGTAGTTCCACTTCGTTACTATACATCTCTGTAGCATTAGCATGTTAGCATTAGCATGTTAACGCTGATGCAGTAGCAGTTAGCATTAGCATGTTAACATTAGCATGTTAGCATTAGCATGTTAACATTAGCATGTTAGTGCTGATGCGCTAGCAGTTAGCATTAACATGTTAGCATTAGCATGTTAACATTAACATTTTAGCATTAGCATGTTAACATTAGCATTTTAGCGTTGATGCGCTAGCAGTTAACATTAGCATGTTAGCATTAGCATTTTAACGTTGATGCGCTAGCTGCTCTGCTGTCTCT
>NW_020861025.1:0-1117 GCF_000972845.2 Larimichthys crocea
ACTTGGGGAGCTTCTTTGTCTCCAAGTCTCTGAAATATCTCTCTCCACCCCTTCAACCGCCTCCAGGTAAGATCAAGTACTCGGAGCAGGTGTATGACTCCTGCATGGAGGCGTTTGATTGCTTGCCCCTAGCAGCCCTGATGAACCAGCAGTTCCTGTGTGTGCATGGGGGGCTTTCACCAGAGATCCACACGCTGGACGACATCAAGAAGGTACAATAAGAGCTGCACACACACACACACATATTTTCAATCAACATTAAAGCTCCAGTGTGTCACATTTTAGGGCCTATATGTCAGAAACTGAGTATAATATTCACAACTATGTTTTCATTAGTGTACAGTAACCTAATAAATAATACTTGTTATGTTGTTGTTGCCTTAGAATGAGCCTTTTATGTCTACAATCATGCATGTTCTGGCTGTTCTGGTCTTGCTCTTTGGCGTCTGTAATATTATATATGCTAGAAAATATCATGCGATTGATGGGATGTATAATATCTAAAAAACTTTGTTTATGCATTTAAAAAACTGAGTTAAAAGTCCAGCTATCTTCAAGCCACAGTCACACTTACTGCTACAGAGAATCAGATAAACCAAGAGAGCTATACTAATGTGAAGATATGTAATACAAAGTCAGGAATATATTTTATTTATCTATAAGTATCAGGTATATCTAAACATGTTGCAAGGAAGCTTGGTATTGTCATTCATTATTTAAAGAGAAGGGGTGGAAGTTTATTCTATTTCTCACTCATTTTTAAATATGTATTTCTATGTTTAAATGTTTTGCCTTACTTTTATTTTTTTATTTTTGTTTGCATATTCAAAATAAACACTTCAATCATTCAAAGATAGCTGGTGAGCTAGCCACTGTTAAAGTTAAAAATACTAAATTAACTTATTCATTTTTTCACTGTGTGTAAATACATTTTACTATATACAAATATCTATTTTGAGTAACTGACAGCTTGTTTGTTCACATAACTACACGAAACTAAAGCTAAATACAACCACAGTGGAGAGACGAGGCAGCTAATCCTGCTAACTAGCATATCTGGAGCTAACATGCTAACGCCAGTGGAATTCATGAAATATGTTTAGATTTATTGAATTAT
>NW_020861026.1:0-608 GCF_000972845.2 Larimichthys crocea
CCCAAAGTTACATAGTGTGAGAACGGACGTACGTGTAAGTGATGTTACAGTTACGTTAAATTTAAGTTAGATTACTGTGCTTTTTAAAAAAAGACATTTGTTTGGGGAAAATATTTATTAACACTCGTACTAAACTGTGCTAGTGTGCACAAATTTTTACATTCGCAGTTAAAATAAAAAATATATATCGAGCAGCTGTACATTAAGAAGGAATAGCGGGGGAAGGGGAGAGAGTGGAAAAGGCAGGATTGGAGATTTAGTGGAGACAGATTTAATCCACCGTCTTTTAAAAATGTACAAGCCAAGTGCAAAAGTCTCAATAGATAATTAAAACTTTTTAAAATTAGCCAGTTTATGCCACAGTTTGGATTAGCTCTGGGTATAATTTCATGTGCAGCGGCAGATCAGGTGTTTTTGGTAGGTGAAGGGAAATCGGTGCTGGGAGGTAGAAGAGTTTCTACACGATTCCATATTTCGCCAGGTCACTGAGCTCCATGTCCCCGAAGGCTTCCCATGGGCAGATCACTGTGATGTCTGTGCCGAGGCCCTCCATGCCGGGGATGTCGTCTCCGAATCTGGGAAAGAAACAAAAACTTAATTTCTCGTGG
>NW_020861027.1:0-2415 GCF_000972845.2 Larimichthys crocea
CAAAGTCGTCGTCCTCCTCGTCACCCGTCTCAGCCATCAGAATAATCGCAGCATGTTAATCTGCAGGCCAACATCTCCATCAGCGACCTCCACCCTGTCACACGTCACCGTAGTAACAGGCCGAGTGGAGTGATGACATAATAAACATGTGACCTCGTGTCCTCTAACTGCACACACGCTCTCTAATTGGTTTGCCTCCCTGTAATTACCGACCAATAGCAGGCGGGCGCGAGGCGTGGAGGTGCGAGCTGATGGCTGTCCTGACGGAGGATCACCTGAGGAGGTGACACAGATAGACCTCCATCATGGGCCCCAACGGGAGGGGGGGCTTAAAAGCAAGGCAGCATGGGAGACCCATTGACCTGAGGACAGGAGACAGAGGGAGGGGCTGACGGAGGCTGACGGAGGCTGATGGAGGCTGACGGAGGCTGACGGAGGTTGATGGAGGCTGACGGAGGCTGATGGAGGCTGACGGAGGGTGGTGTAGAGGACAGTCATCTGCTGTCACTGCTTCTTTAATGAAGGACGTCTGATGACAGCGTGGACACAGACCAGCTGACACGTGACATCACGTGACCTCACACGCCACTGCAGCTAGCATGAGAGAACAGGCTGCTAACGTTAGCTAACATCAGGCTAACATCAGGCTAACATTAAGCTAACATCAGGCTAACGTTAGCTAACATCAGGCTAACATCAGGCCTAACATTAAGCGAGACAGTAGGCCTATCATCAGGCTAACATCAAGCTAACATCAGGCTAACATTAAGCTAACATTAGGCTATCATCAGGCCTAGCATTAACTAACATCAGGCTAACATTAAGCCTAACTTAAGCTTACCAGCAGGCTACATTAAAGCGAACATCGGGCCTAACATTAAAAGCTAACATCAGGCTAGCTTCATGCCTAGCATAAGTCTTTAGCATGTTTAATTGAGGAGAAGGGCTATGTTTGGTTGTGTTGGGTGAACCCTGACATTCGATGAACTTTAAGCTCCACCCGGTGATTTTTCTGTAAGTCGGGTGGGTTAGTCCGTGTGGTAGTGACGGGGAGCAGCAGAGAGGACTCTGGGTAAGGCTGTGAGTCCAGATTACCCGGCCCGGGTTTGGTTATATCCAGCTAAGGCGTGTGTGGGCTAACGCTAACATTTATGTTATGATTGCTGCGAGGGATGCGCTTGGATACACCGTAATGAAGGCCAGAAGGGCAGGCGCTCAGCGGGGGGGGAGGGGAGGAGGGGGGGGGGGGGGGGGTTGGGACCCTCCCAGCCAACACTGAACGCTTCCATGACCCCACCCCCTTAGCTAACACGTAGCTAGCTTACATGGAAAAACAAGGAAGTTTGAGCGGGAGTGCTGATTGACCACAAATAAGAAGAGGCGGGACTTATAAACAAATGGTGACGTGACATGTTTAACTGCCAGCGCTGTGTGTTGTTTGTCGGTGTGTGTGTGTGTGTGTGTGTGGGTGTGTGTGTGTGTTTGTCGGTGGGGTGTGTGTCCCTGTGTAGTGTGGCTGTGTGTGTCTGTGTGGTGTCTGTGTTGGGTGTGTGTGTGTGTGTGTGTTTCTGTGTGTGTGCGTGTTGGTGTCTGTGTCTGTGTGTCTGTGTCCTGTGTCCTGTGGTGTGTGGCGTGGGTCTGGTGTGGTGTGGGCGGGTGTGTCTGTGTTGGGTTGGTGTGTGTGTCTGTGTGTCTGGGTTCTGTGTGGGTCGTGTGTCTGTGGGTGTGTGTGTGTGTGCTCAGTTTACTCAGCTTGCTGATGACGTCGTACAGATGTCGCTTCGCCTCGGCGGGAAAATATTATGCCAGGCTGACCTCTGTTTGAAGGCCTGAGGAGTCATGTGGTCATGACCTCATCAAAGCCTCGCCCCCCCCCGGGCCTCCATAATGATGCTGAAAGGTTACACACACACACACACACACACACACACACACACACACACACACACACACACCTGCATCAAAAATAACTCCAATAACAACTCTGTTCTTTTCGGGTCAGAACCAGCAGAACCATGAAGAGTCTATTTGAGGAGACGTGAGACCGCGGCGACCACAGAGTCACGTGTCTGCTGGAGGGGGCGGAGCTTCACCGACTGATGATGCAGGTGAAGCGTCCGTTCAGCTGGGAAACGTTTCCACAACGTTTCCTCAACACGTCCAACATGTCGATCACGTCACATCACATCACATCACGTCACATGACTGTCACATGTGACAGTCATGTGTGTGTGATCACATGTTGTCGACTCTGACCCGGGTCACCCTGAGAGCCAATGAGAGCGTCACGTGTGAAGCTGACTATGTGGTAGTTTAGCTCATCATGCTAACGTAACCTCATGCTAACGTAACATCATTCTAACGTAACCTCATGCTAACGTAACCTCATACTAACGTAACATCATGCTAACGTAA
>NW_020861028.1:0-2263 GCF_000972845.2 Larimichthys crocea
GAATTGTCCCAGATCACTTGCGATTCGTCCGACCGGCTCTCTCCTTCCCTCTCTCCTTCCCTCGCTTTCTCCTCTTGACTCTCTGAGCAGGCATGAATTGTCCGATCGAGGCGATTCGTCCGACCGGCTCTCTCCTTCCCTCTCTTCCCCCTCTTTCTCCTCGACTCACTGCAGCAGGCATGAATTGTCCGATCGACGGCGATTCGTCCGACCGGCTCTCATTCCTCTCTCTTTCCTTCACTCCATTTCTCTCTGAATCACGCGAGGCGTGTGGAATAGTGTTGAATTGTACGATCGCCGGCGATTAGTTCTGAAAGGGGTCTCTATCACTTTCCCTATCTCCTTTCCATCCTTTATCCTTTCTCCTCTGACTCACGGAGCAGGCATGAATTGTCCGATCGACGGCGATTCGTCCGACCGGCTCTCTCCTTCCCTCCCTTTCTCCTCTGACTCTCTGAGCAGGCATGAATTGTCCGATCGACGGCGATTCCTCCGACCGGCTCTCTCCTTCCCTCTCTGCTTCCCTCCCTTTCTCCTCTGACTCTCTGAGCAGGCATGAACTGTCCAATCGACGGTGATTCGTCCGACCGGCTCTCTCCTTCCCTCTCTCCTTCCCTATCTTTCTCCTCTGACTCTCTGAGCAGGCATGAATTGTCCGATCGACGTCGATTCGTCCGACCGGGTCTCTCCTTCCCTCTCTCCTTCCCTCCCTTTCTCCTCTGACTCTCTGAGTAGGCATGAATTGTCTGATCGACGGCGATTCGTCCGACCGGCACGGCTCTTACCTCCCTCTCTCCTTCCTCCCTTTCTCCTCTGACTACTCTGAGCAGGCATGAAGGTTGTCCCGATCGACGTCGATCGTCCGAACCGGTATCTTCTTCGCTTCCCTTACACTCCTTTCTCCTACTGACTTCATGAGCAGGCAAGAATTGTCCGATCGACGCGATTCGTGCCGACCGGCTCTCTCCTTCCGTCCTAACTTTCTATCCCTGAGCAGGCATGTCCTGCCTTCGTCGACCGCTCGCTCCTACCTTCTTCCCTCCCTTTCTCCTCTGACTCCTGACAGGCATGAATTTGTCCGATCGAGGCGATTCGTCCGGCCGATCTCGTTCCTCTCTCTTCCCTCCCTTTCTCCTCTGACTCCACCTGGAGCAGCCAGATTGCGACGAGCATGTCCGCTTCTCTCTCCCGTCATCGATCCTGACGGCATGAATTGTCGATCGACGGCGTCTTCGTTCACCGCTCTCTCCTTCCCTCTTCTCCTTCCCTCCCTTTCCTCCTCTACTCAGGAGCAGGCTGAATTGTCCGATCGACGGCGATTCGTCCGCCGGCGTTCTCCTCCCTCTTCTCCTTCCTCCCTTTCTCCTCTGACTCTCTGAGCAGGCATGAATTCGATCGCGGCGATTCGACGCCTCGCCGCTCCTGACTCTTAGCAGAAGTCCGATCACGGCGACCGCCGCTGCTCTCCTTCCCTCTCTCCTTCCCTCCCTTTCTCTCTGAATCTTGGCAGGCATTGAATTTTCCGATCGTACGGCGATCGTCCGCACGCGCTCTCTCCTTCCCTCTCTCCTTACCCCACTTTCTCTATGACTCACGGGCTGGCAGCATGGAATTGTCCGAGGACGGCGATTAGTACGACGGTTTCTCGACCGGCTCTCTCCTTCCCTCTTCTCCTTCCCTCCCTTTTCTCCTTATGAACCGGAGCGGCATGATTGTCCGATCGAAGGGTTCGTCCGACGGCTCATCCTTCCTCCCTTTTCCTCTGCTCTCGAGTCAGGGATTGAATTGTCCGATCGACGCGCGATCGTCACACCGACTCTATCCATTCCCTCTCTCCTTCCTCGCCCTTTCTCCTCTGACTCACAGAGCAGCATGATTGTCCGATCGACGGCGATTCGTCCGACGGCTCTCTCCTTCCCTCTCTTCTTCCCTCCCTTTCTCCTCTGTACTCTCGGCAGGCAGCTGAATTGTCCTACGACTGGCCATTCGTCCGACCGGCTCTCTCCTTCCTCCTTTCTCTCTGACTCTCTGGAGAGGCTGAATGGTTCGATCGCACGCGGATTCCGTACCGACCGGCTCTCTACTTCCCTCTCTCTCCCTCACTTTCTCCTCTGACTCATGAGCAGGCATGAAAATTTGATCCAGGACGCAGATTAGTTCCAACCGGCTTCTCTCCTTCCCTCTCTTCCTTCCCTCCCTTTCTCTCTGACCTACGGAGCAGGCGTGAATGTGCCGAATCGACGGCCGATTCGTCCGACCGGCC
>NW_020861029.1:0-4865 GCF_000972845.2 Larimichthys crocea
GAGCTAAACCGATTAAACCGCTTCAGTTTCAACGTTCGTGATGCGTCAACGCGCTGGACCTTAGGCTTTCAAAATGATAGAGTCACCGTTTCTACAAAGAAAGAGACTATTCTATCTATCTATCTATCTATTATCTATCTATCATCTATCTATCCGTATATCTACTCAGCTATCTAGAGATCTATCTATCGTCTGTCCGGTCTGTGGTCTGTCTGTCGGTCGGCTGCTGGCTACCGGTCTAATCTGTCTATCTATTCTGTCTATCGGTCTATCTGTCTAGTGTATCTAGCTATTCGATGAGATGCCGTAGCTAGCGATGCGATCTATCGAGCTGGCCCGAGCTAGCATCGCTATCGAGCTATCATCTAGCTATCTTGTCCTTATCGGTTATGTGGCGATCTAGCTAATCTATTCTGTCTATCGATCTAATCTACTATCTATCTATCTATCTATCTATCTGTCTATCGATCTTCTATCTATCTACCTGTCGTCTATCTATTCTATCTATCTATCTATCTATCTATCTATCTAATCTGTATCGTGTTCTGTCGGTCTGGCTGTTGTCTGTCTGTCTTGTCTGTCTGTCTGTCTGTCTGTATGTCTGTCTGTGGTCGGTCTGTCCTGGGCCTGTCTATTGAGCGAGTCTAGCTATATGCAGCTAGCGAGCTAGTCTATCTATCGATCGATCGGTCTATCCTATTCGTAGCTATTAGCTATCTCTCTTCTGTCTGTCTGGCTAGATATCTATCGTCTGTCGGTCTATCGATCTATCTATCTCTCGATCTATCATCTATCGATCGATTTTCTATCTTATCTGGTCTGTCTGTCTGTCTGTCTGTCTGTCTGTTCTGTCTGTCTGTATGTCTGCTCTCTCTACTATCTGGCTCTGTCTGTCTGTCTGTCTGTCGGGCGGTTATGTCTGTCGTCTGTCTGTATGTCGTGTCTATCTACTCTATCTATCTATCTATCTATCTGTCTATCTATCATGCTACATCTATTGTCCTGTCTGTCTGTCGGTCTGTCTATCCGATCGATCTATGATCTGTCGTCTATCTGTCTATCTGTCTTGTTCTGTCTGTCGGGCCTGTCTCGGTCGGTCGTCTATCATTCTATCTATCTATCTATCTATCTATCTATCTATCTATCGATCTGGCTCGTGTGCGAGCGGGTTAGCGGTCGTATAGAGCGACGCTCTAGGGTCTGCGAGGAGGAGCGAGCTAGCGGGTATCGTCTAGCTATCTGTCGGTCTATGCTGTTGATCGCGGCTGGCCGATGATCTATCTAGCGAGTCGTCGATGCTGAGATTATCTAGCGGTCTAATGCGATCGAGCGAGCGACGAGCTAGCGGCGAGCTATCGAGCGATCGTCTGTCTGTCGTCGAGCTAGTCCTGGTCTATCGAGTCTGGTGCGACTGTCGGTCTGGCGAGCTGTCTAGTGCGGCTATCTCTCCTATCTATCTAGTCAGCGAGTCGAGCTTGATTGAGCGAGCTATCGATCTATCTTCTATCCTATTCTCTTCTATCTATATCTTATCTGTCAGCTGTCGTCGATCGGTCTGTCTATCGTCTATCATCTATCTAGTCGATCTATCTATCTTTATCTATCTATCTATCTGGTGCTGTCTGTCTGTCTGTCTTGTCTATCTATCCGATCTATCTATCTATCTTATCTATCTATCTTATCTGTCTGTCGGTATGTCTGTCAGTCGTCTGTTGTCGGCTGTGCTGTCTATCGAGTCTATCGGTCTGGCTATCCTTGTGGTATCTGGTCTGTATATATCTATCTAGCTATCGATCTATCTATCTAATCTAGCTGTCTATCTGTCTATCTATCGATCTATCGGGCTATCTGTATATCTATCTATCTGTCTGTCTATCTTATCTGTCATCTGTCGAGTCCTTCTGTCTATCTATCGAGCTAGCTAGTATCTAGCTATGCGATCCTGGCATCTGAGCTAGCGACATCGATCCGTCATAGGGCGATTACTGGTCTATCTGTCTATCTATCTATCTATCTGTCTGTCTATTATCTATCTATTATCTAATCTGTCCCTATCTATCTATCTATCTGTCTATATATCTAACTGTTCTGTTATCACGATCTGTCTATATGTTCTATTATCTGTATATCTGTCTACTGTATATCTATCTTCTATCTGTCTATCTCCCCCTTTCCCTCCCCCCCCCCCCTCCTCTCCTCTTCTTTTCCCCTTCCTTTTTTTTTTTTCTTCCCCTCTTCCTCTCTCTTTCTTTTATCGTCTATATGTTCTATTTTATCTATCTATCTTTATCGGTATATCTGTCTATTCTGTCATCTATCTCCCCTCTCCCCCCCTCCATCTATCTGTTCCCCCTGCTCTCATTCCCTGTCTATCTGTCTATTATATATCTAATGTCTATCTTTGTCTATCTGTCTATGTATCGGCTGCTAGTCGGTGCTGTCGTCTGTCTGGGCGAGCGATGCGATTCTTGGCGCGAGACGAGCGCAGCGGGCTCCGCATCGGGCCGAGCTTATAGAGCTAGTTCTGTCCCCGAGCGGCGGGAGCTGGCTCCGAGCGATCCGGTCTAGCGGGGGGGCGAGCGGGCGGGCCTCTTTGAGCTTGGCTATCGGTCCGCTGACTTCCGATGCGAGATCCTGTCGATGCTGTCTTTCTCCCCCCCCGTAGCTAGCTACGCGATTGTCGCGCGAGCCGACCGAGCGGGCGGTTTCCCCTAGGTCCTCGATCTATGCTTAGCTATCTGCATCCCTCATCGATTATATAGCTAGAGATTATACTCTGGCGATCGGTTTTTACTATGCTCTCCATCCGATCTATCTATCTATCTATCTACTATCCTTTCGTCTGTCTGTCTGTTTCTGTCTGTCTTGTCGTCTGTCATGGTTTCTGCGACCTCACGCTATAGAGCCGATGATGCTACTTCTATCTATTCTACATCTATTCTCTCTCTCTGTTAGCTATCTATCTGCTCGCCCTGCGGTCGGTCTGTCTGTCTGTCTGTCTACCTATTATTCTATGTTATCTATCTATCTACTCTGTCGTCTCCTCCCCCCTAGCTAGTTCTATCTTATTGTCTATCGGTCTACTCAGATCTGTTCTTGTTCATCTGGTTCTGCCGACTCTGGCTATCTTTTATCTCTTATCTATCCTACACCCTGTCTTATCTGTTATCTTCTGCTAATCTATCTATCTATCTGTCCTAGTTTGTCCCCTCTATCCCATCCTACCTCTGTCTGTCTTGTATGTGCATCCGTTTACCGCCTGTCCTATCTGATTCTGTCTATCTGCCTATTGGAGATCTAGTATCTATCTATCATACTCCGATCCCACTCTCGATCTGATCGCGGCTAGTATATCTACGAGTTGTCTCATCCGTCTATGATTATCTGTCTGTCTTATCTCATTCTATCTTGATCTAGTTATCTTTATCGGTTCTATTATCTATCTGTGTTCTCTATATTTATCTACTATTGTTTTCTTTTATCTATTCTGCTCTACCCCTCATGCCTCTACTCTTATCTGTCTATCTGCATCCCCTATCTGTCTATGATTCCTGGTACCCGTATCGCGTCGTTGTGGTGTTTGCCCGTGTGTCGAGCTATCTGGTAGATTATGTTTTTCTCTCCACATCTAGCTGTCTATTTCTGTGCTATCTGTCTATCTATATCATTCTGTCGTTCTACTTGTCTATATGTCTCATCGTCTATTGTCCTGTCTAGCTACTTACCTCACCCCCTATCTGTCTATCCATTCTATTCTGGTTTCTGGGCTGCACTGTCTGCTCTATGCTTACTCTATCTGGTCACCTATCTAGCTATTTATGCCTCTTCTGTGTCCTAGCGTATTTAATTTATCTCCTCTGTCTCATCTGTTATCTGCGTTCCTATCATGTTCTTATTCCTATCTGCTATATTGTCTGTCTTATTTCGGTCTGTTCTAGCTGTACTAGTCTTGCACTACTACATCATATGTATAGTAGCTGTCTAGTGTATTCACTATATTCTTTTCTTTATCTCTATTATTATTCTTATTTATCTATCTCTATCTATTTCCTATTGTCGTATATCTGTTTATCTTTCTGTATATATCACCATTCTTATCTATGTCTATTTCCTCTATCTATATCTACTTTCATCGTCTTCTGTCTTATCTATTGTCATTATCTATTTCTGCTGATCTCGTCCCTCTCCATCTGCTTCTCTATCCCTATTTATCTATGCCCTTTCTATCTTATCTTTCTTGTCCTATCTGTTTATCTTGCTCTCGTATATTTGTCCCCCTTCTTCCTTATCTCTATTCTACCTATACCTATCTGTTATTGTCCTCTTCTTGTCTAGCTAGCCTGTCTATCTGTCTTTTTTGTATACACTTTCTATCATATCTATTCTTTTTTTTTCCCCTTTTTCTATTCTTATCCCTATTATTCCCCCTCATCTATCTATCGGTTCTTTATTATGGCCCTGTCTATTGTCTAATCTATCGTTGTCCCCTATGCGATCTATTCTTATCCTGGTCTATTATCTAGATTGCTCGATCTATTCTGTCTGTTTCTATCTAGTCTATCTATTCTCTCTCGTCTATCTACATTCTGTCTATTCTTTGTCTATCCTATCATCTCTTGTCTATCTATCTGATCTATCTGTCTATTTTCCCTTCTGTGCTACTCCGTCCTCTTATCTGAGCTAGCCTGACTTAAACTTAAAGCGGTTAAATCTGCTAATTTCATCTAATCCATTAACTCTGAACTCTTAACTTCTATGTAACATGGACGTGTCCTTCAATAAGCAAATGTACTCCAACACCCTGATTTACAGAAACGCGCTGGAACGGATCATAAACAAGGTTTGTTAGCGGTGTTAGCCGTGGC
>NW_020861030.1:0-1370 GCF_000972845.2 Larimichthys crocea
CGGCGTCTATGTATACATGTCTATGGTCTGACTCTTAAAATAGCATAATAAGTTGCTAAAGAGTATTTTCTCCCATTCATGATACAACAGCTTTTAAAGGTCCAGTGTGTAAATATAATATTCATTAGTATGTTTTCATTGGTGTATAATCACCTCAAAATAACTGTCTTAAAAAATATCTACAGTGGGAGAGGTGGGGGTCCTCTTCCAAGGAGTCTGCCATTTTTCTACAGTTGCCCAGAACAGACAAACCAAACCCTGATCTAGATGTGGCCCTTTGCTTTTAATGATGATTAATTTGAGTTAAATGCCACTAAATCCAACACAATGGACCTTTAAAAACCCTAAGAATTTAGCTTTTAAAGGTCCAGTGTGTAAGATTTAGGAGTATTATTACTAATATTCATTGTTTTCATTGGTGTATAATTACCTCAAAATAAGAACTGTCTTAAAATGAGCCCTTTATATCTACAGTGGGAGAGGTGGGGGTCCTCTTCCACAGAGTCTGCCATTTTTCTACAGTAGCCCAGAACAGACAAACCAAACCCTGAGCTAGATGTGGCCCTTTGCTTTTAATGTGATTAATTTGAGTTAAATGCCACTAAATCCAACACAATGGACCTTTAACAACCCCAAGAATTCAGCTTTTAAAGGTCCAGTTTGTAAGATTTTTAAGTATTTATCTGCAAGATTGGAATACAATATTCATTAGATTCATTAGTATGTTTTCATTTATGTATAATGACCTGAATAAGGTAATTGTTGTGTTTTCGCTGTTTTATAATGAGCCTTTTATATCTACAGCGAGAGAGGTGGGGGTCCTCTTCCATGGATTCTGCCATTTTTCTACAGTAGCCCAGAACAGACAAACCAAACACTGATCTAGATGTGGCCCTTTGCTTTTAATGTGAATTTGGCAATTTGAGTTAAATGCCACTAAATCCAACACAATGGACCCAAGAATTCAGCTTTTAAAGGTCCAGTGTGTAAGATTTTTAAGTATTTATTGGCAAGATTGGAATACAATATTCATTAGATTCATTAGAATGTTTTCATTTATGTATAATGACCTGAAAAAAGTAATTGTTGTGTTTTCGTTGTCTTATAATGAGCCTTTTATATCTACAGTGAGAGAGGTGCCATGGATTTTCTACAGTAGCCCACAAGAGACAAACCAAACCCTGATCATCACCGCTAGGTGCCACTAAATCGTACACACTTCTGACAATAAATCATCTTTTAAAGGTCCAGTGTGTAAGATTTAGGAGTATTATTACTAATATTCATTAGTATATTTTGGTGTGTAATCACCTCAAAATAAGAACTGTCTTAAAATGAGCCTTTTATATCTACAGTGGGAGAGGTGGGGG
>NW_020861031.1:0-4225 GCF_000972845.2 Larimichthys crocea
ATACGGAACATTTAAACAACCAATATAGAACACTTAAACAACATTTAAACCATGAAACATGTAAAAATATCTGAATGTTCCAGCTCATGAACTCGTGAAGTTCTAAAGTTCTCACTGACTCTGTTGTCTGAATTTAAAAGTTCTTCTCACTGCAGCAGTAAATCATGTTTATATGTGAGAACCTGAAGTTCTTCATGCTGAGGCCACAGAGGAACCAGAACTTCTTCAGAACCTTTAATAACTTGAAACATTTCATTTTAATGCAGCTTTGGGTGAATGACTTTACAAGTTGTTTGTTATTTTATATTAATTATTATGTCACGTCTTCAGACTGTTTATCTGAATCAGACGTGACATAAAGAAACTTTAAAAGAAAAAAACAAAGATTATTAAACATTAAAAACTCTTTTCAACCTTCAATATTATAAACAGCTAATTCAGCTTTTTATAAAGGAGACGATGATTTATTAAATATTATAAAAGCTCCAGCAATAAACTGAATTATAACAAAAAAAACTGAATTTTAAATACAACAAAATAAAATCTGTTTAATCGTATAACTGACCTGGAAATATGAATGAATGCAGCATGAATAGGAAATGTTACGGTGATTTACCGTATAACATAACCATCCACTAACTCTATAATGACAATCTAAATAATATAATAGTACATCTTCGACAATAACTTACTAACTACTCTCTACTATCCTATCTATACTATAACACACTTCATGCTGCCTCACCACCCGAAGCTGCGCATCCTATTATTCCACAGTGTTTGCACTGTCACAGTGTGTCAGCTTTTACAATCTACAGACAAACAGACCAACGGTGTGTCAGTGTGTGTTTCAGTGTGTGTGTCAATGTGTGTGTCAGTGTGGTTGTTTTCAGGTGTGTTTTCGTGGGTGTGTGTTCACTGTGTGTGGTCACTGTTTTTATCAGTGTGTGTTTCCAGTGTGTGTCAGTGCGTGTGTTTCAGTGTGGTGTGTCAACGGGTTTTTTCAAGTGTGTGTTTCAGTTGTGTTCAATGTGTTTTTCATGTGTGTGTTTCAGTCAGTGTGTGTGTCGTGTGTGTCAGTGGTGTGTGTGTCAATGTGTTTCAGTGGTGTGTGTCATGTGTTTCAAGTATTGTTTTTCAGTCAATTGTGTGGTTGTCAGTGGTGTGTTCCGTGTGCAGTGTGTGGGTCATGTTGTGTTCGTTTCAGTGTGTTGGTCAGTGTGTGTGTCAGTGTGTGTCCCAGTGTGTGTTCAGGTGGCAATTTCAGTGTGTGTGTCAGTGGGGGGTCGTGTGTTCAGTGTGTGGTCCATTTGTGCAAAAAAAAAAAAAAAAGTTGTGTGTTCAGTGGCAGTGTGTTTCAGTGGTGTGGTCGTGTGATGTGTCATGTGGTTTAGTGTGTTCAGTGTGGTGTGTCAGTGTGTGTCAGTGTGTGTTTCAGTGGTGTGTCAGTGTGTGTGTTCAGTGTGTGATGGGTGTGTTTCATCAAGTGTGTGTGCTCAGTGTGTGGTCTACGTGGTGTGTTTTCAAGTGTGTGTCGTGTTGGTCATGTGTTTTCAGTTGTTCAGTTAGTGTGTCGTGGTGTTCAGTGTGTTGTCAATGTGTGTGTCAGTGTGGTGTCAGTGTGTGCACAATGTGATGTGTTGCAGTGTGTGGCGTGTGTGTGTGTTTGTAGTTGTGTGTCAAGTGTGGGTTTGTGTTCAGTGTGTGTTTCAGTGGTGTGTCGTTAGTGTGTGTGTCAGTGTGTGTGGCAGTTGTTGTCTATGGCAACTAGTGGCGTTGGCACTCGTGTGTTTCAGTGTAGTGTTTTCACTCAGGTGTGGGTGTCAGAACTGCTGGGTTTTTAGTGTTCAGGTATGTTTTTCTGTGTTGCGTGGGCACAAGAGCTGGTGTTGTTTCAGTGGTGGTGTTTCAGTGTGTCAGTGGGGTGTGTGTCAACGTGTGTGATGGTTCAAGGTCAGTGGTGTGTCAGTGGGTGGTGGTTTCAATCAAGAATGTGTTTCAGTGTGTGTTTCAAGTGTGTGTTTCAGTGTGTGTCAGTGGGGTTTTCAACAGTGTGTGTCACTACGTGTGGAGGTGTGTTCAGGTGTCAGTGTGGTGTTTCAGTGTATGTTAGGGTGTGTTCCAAGTGTGTGTTCAGTGTGTCGTGTCAGTTCAGTGTGTTTCAGTGATGTGTTGTCATAGTGGTGTCAGTGTGTGTTTTTCAGTCGTCACGTGTGTGTCAGTGGTGTGTGTCAAGTGTGTGTTTACAAGTGTGTGTTCAGTGTGTGTTGTCAGTGTGTAGTGTGTTCATCAAGTCAGTGTGTGTCTCTGTGTCGGTCCATGTGTGTGGTTGGTCATGTGTCAGTGGCATTCAAGTGTGGTGTTTTCATTCATGTGTCACAGTGTGTGTTTCAGTGTTGTCAGTGGTGCAGTTGTGTCAGTGTTAGTGTTCAGTAGTGTTCGTGTGTTTTTTCCAGTGTGTGTGTTCATAAGTGTGTTTTGCAGTGTGTGTCACTGTGTTTGCAGGGTGTGTCGGTGTTGTTTCAGTGTGGGTGTGGTCATGTGTGTTTTCAGTGTGATGTCACTGTGTGTATTCAGTGTGTGTCGGGGTGGTGATGTGTGTGTTGTGAAGATGAACTGAAGGAGTCAAAAGGGTTTACACACGGCTGGAACAAGCACACACACACACACACACACACACACCACACACACACACAACACACACCAAGTTTTCAAATTTATTGACCGCGCTCAGTATTGTGTTCACAACACACTATATAATTGTTACAGTAGTAATATAATTACATGTCCTGTAATTTGTAATGATTACTTTAGGTTTCTGATAAATTGTATAAATACTTTTTTGTGTTTAGCCTACTTAGCATAAAGACCTGAAGCGGATGAAACTGTAGCCCCGACCATTCATCTAAAGATAAAACATGGAACACTGAAACTATGAATCATGTCCGGCTCGCAATTCCATTCTCTGATCTTGATTTGTGGTTCTGATCCAAAATAAGTCGAACTGATGACGTCACTCATTTAATAAATTAATCAATTGACTTAATTAATTAATTCAAAGTGATTAATTATTATCAAGTGTCGAAAATAAGAAAAGAACAAACTCCTCCAGATGTGTGGAACATTTTTTTTTTTGAATTTTTTGATTTGTTGGGTTTCGTTTCCACTTTGCTATGGGTGTTTGTGTGTTTGTGTGTGGGTGTGGTGTGTGGTGTGGGGTGTCCTGCTGGGTGGTCTAACTCGGCAAACAAACACCGACGAGCCACGGGGCCATCAAGCTCGCACACCTCCAATTTAATATCCCCCATTTAATTCCCTTATTATTTCGCCCCCCGGAAAAAACACTTTATAAAATGGCCACACACACACACACAGACACACACACACACACACACAACATGGCACATACACACACACAACACATAGGCATACACACCCCACATAACAACACATGAGATACACGATGTTAAGCTGCTGGAGGGTTTTTCATTGTATTCAGCGCGCTTCTTCAAATAGAGACTAATAGACTCACTGTCCTTTATAATTCGATGGACGCACACACACAAGCAAGCACACACACACACACCCCACACACATATGCGTCAGCAGATCAAATTGTATTTAAAATTAAAGTATTAAATAAACTATTCAACATGTTTTTATAGAATATAAAACAACATTTAACATTAAATAGAAAATCAAATAAAAATCTAGAATTAAAATAGAAAAATTAATAAAAACACAAATAAAATGATAAATGATTCTAATGAAATAAATGAACAAAACGAATAATTAAATATAGTGAGATGTTATTAGCCACATAATAAAAATAAACTGGATTATATAATAATACAAAATAAAAAATATATCAATAATTAAAAGCAATTAAATGAACAGAAAGGATTTAAGATGTATGTAACAAAACAATCACAGGTGCACTAATTTAATTTAATTTAATTTAATTTAATTAATTAATTATATTAATTTAATAGAAACCCCTGTGGACATAATTACAGTTATTATTGTCAAAATGATTCAAGCCTTTTTAAAAAATAATGTAAAAATGATCTGAGACCTGAACATTTTCCTTTCTTTCTCATTCTGACTGGGGCAAAGGGTAGTTCACAACAACCAAACACACACAGTTCATCGCTGGCCGGCAGATAGCTCAGTGGATTAAAAAAGTGACGTGTGGTGTCAGATCACAGCCTGAACCTGTGTCCAC
>NW_020861032.1:0-764 GCF_000972845.2 Larimichthys crocea
CAATGCTTGAAAACCTGTGTTTTTCTAGCCCTCAGACATGGTCTTGCAGGTAACACACCTGTTAAGAGGGTTTAAGTCGCTTCAATTGACAGGTAGCTGACGTTATAGATGGCTTGTCTGGACAGAAACACACAGAGCTATCTGTTGCCTGCAAAACAAAGTATTGGTGGTTCAGTGGTAGAATTCTCGCCTGCCATGTAGGCCAGGGTTTGATTCCTGGCCAATGCATTCATCCTTTTTAACCATGGTGAACATTTTGGGTCATGAACACACTGCCACTTCAGTTTAGTTTGCCTTCAACACGTGACGAGGAGGTGATTCCTCTTTAAACACACTCCACTTTGGTAAGTACGTTTACCTCTGCCATTATGCCCATGACCAACTTTACGTCTTTGCATGACACCGGCTCCACTTCCCCCCCGATGGTCCAAAAACTCCTGTGTGGTACAAACACCAACACTCCCCCCCGACACTGTGCGCTGAACTCACAGTCCGGGCAGCCCCGGCTAACAAACTGAGCTAACATCAGCTAACAGCAGCTACGTTTGGCGGCAGTTTACTTCACTGTCCATCAGGAAACTCTGTAAATCACATTTTCACAACATTTTCTCCATAAAATATGATCCAGTTTCACCAAAAATCATTGAAATATTTGGTGGTGTTTGACTTAGTGCCGTAAAGGGTGAACATCAGTGATGTCCAAAGTACGGCCCGGGGGGCTAATCAAGGCCCATGGTCAGCTTCATGTGGCCCGAAGCTTCATT
>NW_020861033.1:0-704 GCF_000972845.2 Larimichthys crocea
ACAAATCGATTAATTGAGAAGTATTTTGTTCAACTGAAATCTCATATAAAAACTGAAAAACAAAAATACCCCCAAATGACTTAAAAAAAAACAAAAACAAGATGATAATATAAAATTCAAACATGCAGCTTCATATTCAGTGCAAGAAAGTGACACAGCTATCGGTTGCGCTGTCCGTGGTGCTGAATAATAAATGACACAGCTATCGGTTGCGCTGTCCGTGGTGCTGAATAATAAAACATACAATTCAAAGCAATGACTCCTGAAACACACAGGCGAGCGAGCGAGTGAGAAAGAGAGAGGGAGATAGAGAGACAGATAGAGAGAGGGGGGGCAGAGAGAGAGATAGAGAGGGACACACACAGAGCGACAGAGCGAGAGAGAGAGAGAGAGAGAGAGAGAGAGAGAGAGAGAGAGAGCATTTATCGCCAACAAGCTAAACTGGTCGATCCGTAAACATACCGCATTTGAATCTTACTGTGTTGAAGAATTATAGTAGTAGTGGATGGAAAATATATGTGTCGTTCATCCCAGCTTTCTACTGAAGTATTTTAACTTTCAAACAACCGGACTGTTATACCGGACTGTATAAATGCATACAATAAACACAACAGGGAGGAAATTGCAGGATTTGGGGTAGCATATCACGGGTTGTATCTTTGTGCCAGGTGATAAAAATTAACCAACCTCTAGAGGAGAGTCTG
>NW_020861034.1:0-616 GCF_000972845.2 Larimichthys crocea
GCCCACACACGAGCACCTACCAAGTTGTTACCCAGGATAACCGAGATGCCCTGGATCTGCAACGCAGGGCGCACAGCCAACCTAGCCTCCCCCTGAAACGAGTCACAGTCAAGTATCACCTTGTGGAATGGAACAAACAATGCATTCGAATCCATCCCACGAACAGGAACTGAACTGCCAGTTTCTGACTCCTTAGACAATGGCAAAACTCCAGCCTGAATGAAAGAGTCAAGAGCACCTGTGTCTCTTAAAATCATCACAGGCACCCTGTCTGTGCTTCCTATCACAGACACAAATCCTTTCAAAATAAAGGGCCGGTACGGATCCAAATCTGCAGTCCCAGAGTCTTTGGTCTGTAACACAGGATCTTTAACTGGAGTGGTGACAAAGGAAACAGGTGCAGCCAAACCTACCCCTTTTACTTGGGCTTCAAAGGTTGAATTTGTCTGCCTTTGTTTTAATAAATGGCAATCTGCCTTCCAATGTCCTTGTTTATGACAGTAGTTGCAAACTCTTACCTGTTCACGCAATCCACTATTACGTGTACCTCCCACTGTAAAAGTTTTATCCTGCGGGGTAAAAGATTCAACACCACCGACGGCACGACCTTCACCAA
>NW_020861035.1:0-4791 GCF_000972845.2 Larimichthys crocea
CTACTGTTAAGCATAAAGCATATTGATTTTTTTTTACCCCTTACATATATTGTATATTGTATTGTTTCTGGCAGACACTGCAGCTATCCTGAGGGCCCAGGAGTCCATGTGGCCTGGTACCTATGAGGTGGAATTTCTGGTGAAGGATGCGCAGGAACATCATTGTGCAGAACCACAGAAAGTGAAGGTCCAAGTTTGTACCTGTGATGATGGAGTGGTGTGTGGAAAAAGAGGTGCCAATGGTCAATCCAGGAAAGGAGCAGAGTTTGGACCTGCAGGCATCGGACTGCTACTCCTGGGCCTACTGCTCTTACTACGTATGTATAATGTGATGCTCATTCTGATAAAGGGTTGCGTGTTCAAACACCCAACACCTTCACTGTGCTCAAGACAATCCCAAAACAGGTTGAGTTGAGATTAAGTCCAGATTATTCTAAAGAGATCAATGGAAATAACTCAAAACACAGATTAAAACTGTCATATACAGAGTACATGTCTTTTCAAATGTGAAATAATATGTACAACATTTATATTCATACGTGGGGCTCCAATTCTGAAAATGAATGGTCTAAACCAGGGGTCAGCAACCTGCGGCTCCGGAGCCGCATGCGGCTCTTTCATCCTTACACTGCGGCTCCGAGTGGCTTGGGAAAATAAATTACTTTAAAAAAGTATTTACCGTATTTTCACGACCATAAGGCGCATATAAACGTCTTATATTTTTTACAAAATGTGCAGCGCCCTATAGTGCAGTGCGCCCTATGTGTGTTGTTAAACCTGTGTTGAGAACAACGTGCCCATCTCACAGCCGATGTGAAAAAAGAGGGTGAAACAAATGAACGCTGCACTTGCTGTGGTGCAGAGGTCTGACAAAGGAACTCCAACCGCTGGACATCGGTGTGAACCGGCCGTTCAAAGTAAGGCTGCGAGCGGCGTGGGAGCGATGGATGACCGATGGAGACGACAGTTTCACAAAGAGTGGCAGGCAGCGCCGGGCAAGTTACGCCACGGTTTGCGGATGGATTGTAGATGCGTGGGCTAACGTGTCTACTGGCACTGTTGTTCGAGCTTTCGCAAAAGCCGGCATCATTTCCGAGGGGCCGCACGGCACGGAAAGTGACTCTGACAGCGAAGAAAGTGGAACTGGCATATTTGATTTAGCGCAGCTGTTTAACTCAGAAACGGAGGATGAGGACTTCGATGGGTTTGATTAATGACGATTACCGGTAATGTGCTAATGTGTGCTGTGGTAATGTGCTTAAAAAATGTTAGTACTTTGTAATAAAGACTTAAATAAAGCACAATCAAACTCAGTTTTGCTCCCGCTCTATTTTTAAATACGCACACTTGTATACTTGTGTGTGTGTTGTTGTAAGGCGGTGCGCCATATGTGTGTGTAGACTGCGCCTTTTCGTACGGTGCGCCTTATGGTCGTGAAAATACAGTATGTGTATTTTATTTGTGTTAGTTATTGTTTTAGTGTTTTAGTTCTAAATTGGAAGATCTTGATGCGATCTTGAAATATTAAATATTAAAATATTAATAAAATAAGTATATTTTATTGTTTTTTGTCGCTCAAAATAAACGTCATACTCGCGAAAGCCGGTATTCCCGCCCGAACGCTATCCCAACTTTCAACCCCAACAAGGCCAGATATGGAGAAATCTAAAAAAAGAAAAATATCAGAGGAAAATAGATCGTTCAATGATGTCTGGGCAGACTCATTTGCTTTTCAAGAACTCAGAATGTTCAAAATGTGTTCATTAGAAATTAAATTTAATTTTCTCTGTAGCACTTTGTGGATTTCATAAGTAACACTTTATAGCCCATCTTCAAAAGGGTAGTCAAAGCACTAATAAGTGTATGTTTATTTTTTACTTTCTAATAAATGCGTTTTTTCTCCATTTTAGATGTCAAAAAGTATTTGCGGCTCTCAGTGGGTTTTTTTTTGTGGAAACCGGGTTCAAATGGCTCTTTTGGTGTTAAAGGTTGCCGACCCCTGGTCTAAACACTACAATTTACAGTATGTCACCCACCAGCTGAACACTCATCCACATATGGTCATTTTTGCCTGTGAAAAGCCAAGATGGCAACATATGAGACATATTACAGTGCATACAACTTACATTACAGTTGTTATAGAAACACCTAGTGTTGCTAAGAAAAAGCTAAAAGGTTACCTATGACAAGAGAAGCCATGACCAGGTCGTATTGTGCCAATTCAATTGTAACTGCACATCATACTTTGGAGACCCAGACCAGCAACAAAACTTTGTTGTTTGTCTTTACAGTCATTCCTCTGTTGCTACTCTTCTGCCAATGCGGGGGGTCTGCAGGCCTCCCAGGGGGCTTTACTGAGCTGCCTTTTGATACCAAATCACACCTCATTAACTACCGCACTGAAGGCCAAGGAGAGAACACGGTAAGACCAACATATTTACTTTTTTAACACATGACTTTCACCGTGGAGGATGGGAAGGTCTCAATACATACTGGATACTTGTTATTAAGATTAGTTTATTTTTGTTACTGTTAAAAAATACATATCTTATCTTATTATTTTATTATTATGCTGTCTTCTTGAAAGTTACAAAAAGTGATTTGACCCCTGGGCAGCAGAATAACCAATGACTTTGTTCTTACATTTGGATCATTATAGGAGGTGCCACTTCTGAACCTGCCAACACAAATGGATGGAGCATTAATAGATATGGGCATGGCTAAGCAAAGTTCAATGGCGCCCATGGGAGGATTTGATTTCCAGAAATCTGTCACTTCCATGGATGGGATGAATGGGGGAACTTATCATGATGGTTTTACAAGTGTCTATAGAGAAGGGACGTTTGGGATGATGAACCAACCAAGTGGCAGTGGCTTCTACAGAAGTGGATTTGAACGCAGAGAATCAGCAGAAGGTGGAGAAGTTTATAATGGCATGGCTTTACCAGATCACTTCCTTAGACAGTACTACAGTCAGGTGAGGATTAATTTAATTATTTATACTCTTTGCTTCCAATAACGCATAGCAGGCATTTGTAGTTTGGACATACAGTGGTCCCTCGTTTATTGTGGGGGATACGTTCTAAAAATAACCCGCAATAAATGAAATCTGCGAAGTAAGTTTTACAATTATTATACATGTTTTAAGGCCGTAAAACCCCTAACCACACACTTTTATACACTTTTCTCAGACAGGCATTAACATTTTCTCACATTTCTCTCTTATTTAAACACTCTCAAAGTTCAAACTTTCGCAGATTTAACAAAAATAACTACAATACTGTATTAGTAAATTAAACCGTATTTCATAGTTTCTCTGACGGTGCCGCTCCACTGTAACGGCTTTTTCCTCTGAAGGTGCAGGTGTTTTTTTCCGAGTGCAGAACATACAACATATTTTGTACAGTACTCCCTTAGCTAATCAGGACGCCGAACGCAATGCGCATTCATACTGCACAGTACGCTGTAAAAAAAAAAGCATGCAAAATTACACAAAAAAACCCACGAAACAGCGAGTCCTCGAAAAGTAAACCGTGTTATAGCGGGGGACAACTGTAATTATTTTGATGGTTTTATAATCTTTGGAGAATAACTCAAATCGGATAAAAGAATTATAACTGGAAAAGGAAAACTGCAGATTTCCTTAAATTACTCTATGTACTCATGCTGTCAAAACATACTCATGAATATGTTTAAAGGAACCCTTTAAGCTAATTTACTTTGTGTTCATGGACATACCAACAACACAAACTTAACTATATTAACCCAGTTGTAACATTTTTGCTACATGAGTTTCTAAGACCAGTATGTTATCAACAGGATCAGTATTTTACTGAAAAACCTGTTGTATACAATTTGACATGTCTTCTGCCCCCTGGTGGATTTTTATGTGTCCTGCAGGACTTTAAATGCAAAATCCAAAATGGCCTGCCTTTGGCAGGGAAACCTTTGCTCACCTTTGAAAAAGTTATCATAAGCATAACATGAATGTTGTTACTAATCTTTCAATATAGATTTGTACTGTATGAAGCAACTTATTGTTCAGTCCTATAATTATTCTATAGTAATTCATGTCCAAAGAATGCAAATAAGACATAGAGCAGAAATTAAAGGCAATTCATCTGTAAATGTGTTATTTTACTCTATTACATGATACAATCTGCGTTATACCTTCCAAAGCTTTGGAAGATTGAAATGTCATCTTAAGATACATTTTGAGTGGAAACTGAGATATTCAGGTGTTCACAAAGTCAATCAAGGTTGTAAAAAAGACCAAAACTGATTGAAATGTTGTTGTTTTTGTTTCTAAGAAAACACTGTCATTGGCATAATTTCTTTAGCATAAGTTTGTCACTAAAAAAATGGTTTTAATTTTAATTTGATGTGTTTTTAAAAAAATATTATTATTTCTTTTTTTGGAGGGATTTGACTGATTTGCATTCATTGAAAGCTAAAATAAAACACTTGCATAATAAATGTCAAAAAAGGTAACCTTGGTGATCATTTCCTTTTTATTGTTTCAACAGAAGGTGGCCAGTGGAAATGAGAACCTTGGAGTGAAGGATGGTCTTTTGGTTTATGACTTTGAGGGCCAGGGCTCCTCCGCTGGCTCAGTGGGCTGCTGCAGCCTCCTGGAGTCTGACAATGACCTGCAGTTCCTTGATGACCTGGGGCCAAAGTTCAAGACCCTGGCTGAGGTGTGCGGAGGCAAGAAGATCTCAACTGAGGTCAAACAAGTTTTCAGTCCTCCGCCCAGTACTTCCATCAACACTCAGAGCACAGTGTCAAATG
>NW_020861036.1:0-755 GCF_000972845.2 Larimichthys crocea
CTGGTCAGCTGACCTGAGGGAACGTCTAGGCATGTAGGGGTGCAGCAGCTCAGAGAGGTAGGGTGGGGCAAGGCCATTCAAGGCCCTAAAAGCAAATAAAAGAGCTTTAAAATGAATCCTAAAATGGACAGGCAGCCAGTGGAGTGAAGCTAAAATCGGTGAAATGTGCTCAAATTTGCTTGTGCCAGTTAAAAGACGTGCAGCAGCATTTTGTACCAGTTGAAGACGACTAATCAAGGACCCACTAACCCCCAAATAAAGTGCATTGCAGTAATCCAGCTGAGTGGTCACAAAGGCGTGAATTACTGTCACAAAGTGCTGTCTCTGAAGGACTGGTTTTATTTTTGTCAGCTGCCTTAACTGAAAAAAGCTGGACTTCACCACAGCTTTAATCTGGCTGTCAAATTTAAGCTCAGCGTCCACTTTTACCCCTAGATTTTTAACAACTGGGACGCGATACTGTGCCAAGGGACCCAGATCAACTAGAGGGGGGCTTTTTCTCATTAAAATTCAGAAAATTTAAAGCCATCCATGCTTTAAGATCCTCTAGACACATTAGCAGCGGTTTGACAGAGTAAGAGTCCGCCTTTTTGAGAGGGACATAGATGTGGCTATCATCCGCATAGCAGTGGAAGGATATGCCATGTTTCCTTAGGATGGAGCCAAGTGGGAGTAGGTAAAGGCAGAATAAAAGAGGGCCAAGCACAGAGCCCTGTGGGACCCCGCATGACAGAGGAGCAGTGGAGGACACAGAG
>NW_020861037.1:0-614 GCF_000972845.2 Larimichthys crocea
TCTTTGTGAACAAGACCTGTTTTAATTTGCAGCTCGTGTAATCTTGTTATCAATTAGACAGATGAATTCAATGGTCTGCAGTGTTATGGAATTTTCTGTCCTTAGGTTACACAAGGTCAGGTGTGCGCCTTGAGGTCCTCAGCAGTATTAGTTGTTTGGCTTTGGTTGGGAACAGTAGGTGCCAGTCTATCTCAACACTGTGGTGGCCAGGGTCGAAGAGACCTATTACATAATAATTAGCTGGCCGTTGACGTTCCAATCTGCGTAAACAGACATCTGTGTCTCCAGACTAGAATATGCTGACAATAACACCTCCATGGGTAAAAACATTCTCTTTGACTTATTCTGGGCGTATAGTATTTGTGGTGTTATCTTGGAGTTTAAAGTCTATCCACCAGGATGAGTTCGGCAGAACGTGAGACCGACTCAGGCACTTCTGATGAACTTTGAGAGTGTCTCTTATTCTTCTTGGCCAAGCGTCAATAAATAATACAGCATAAGACATCAGAGGCTCCTGAACACTTTCTTGCCTCCTGACCTCACCATTGACCTTTGACTTCAGCAGTTTCTCTACAACATGAAGGTGTCACAGTGTGCATCTGAAGACAATGATT
>NW_020861038.1:0-516 GCF_000972845.2 Larimichthys crocea
TATATGTAACTTTACTTTTCCTACGATACTTATTAGATTAATAAACAGCCAGCGCACTTACCTTATCAGGAGCGATCAGACTGAAATGTTCCCACATGTCAGAACGACCTCATTTCCTGGCTGGCTCCATAATTATCCAAAACGCAAACGCAATACAATAGCAACAACAACACTCCTACTACAACAACCCACAAATAGTGCATTGTTTAGAGCGGTTATAAAGTGTTGAAGGCATTCAAATTCAAAACTGTCTCAACCTGTCACCTGTCAGAATGGAGATGAGGCAGTGCCATTCATTCACCTGATTGGACCGCGAACCAGTCAGGTGATTCATTTCGGCAACGAAGCAGTTTCTGCTTCGGACGTCATATGTCACATGTTGTTTTTTTTTTTTTTTGCACCAAAGCAAGTTTCGAAGCAGTGCTTCTATGGAATTGTAGTCCAGGGTTTGAAGCACGTATCGAAGCTTCAGTGTCGTGCTGCCATCACTACAAGTGGCTGTATGTTGTCTGTTGT
>NW_020861039.1:0-525 GCF_000972845.2 Larimichthys crocea
CAAATCAACACAAGTGTACCAGGCCTTCAACCATACCAGGTGGGAACCTTCAGCTGATGAGGAGCCATAAAAAAATCTTGAGTTCTGTCAAACAGGGGTCGTCCACTAATCAGATGATCGGCGGTTCGATCCCCGGCTCCTCCGGTCTGCATGTAGAAGTGTCCTTGGGCAAGATACTGAACCCCAAATTGCTCCCGAAGGCTGTGCCATCGGTGTGTGAATGCATATGAATGGTAATCTCCTCAAACTGATGAGCAGTTGGCACCTTGCATGGTAGCCAATGCCATCAGTGTATGAATGTGTGTGAATGGGGTGAATGAGATATGTAGGGTAAAGCGCTTTGAGTGGTTGGAAGACTAGAAAGGCTCTATATAAGTACAGTCCATTTACCATTTCCATTTATTCTTACTGGCCACCATGCCCCACATCATTTCCCCCAACCAATCTTGACAGTAGTAGTAGTAGTAGTAGCAAAGCAGGTCCATGAAAAAAATACTACAGACAAAACCAGAGTTGTGTTAAAAA
>NW_020861040.1:0-733 GCF_000972845.2 Larimichthys crocea
ACTTTGCCACATCCAAAATGGCGGCAATGTCAACGTACGATTCAGCGCTCAAAAAGGTTATGGGTCAGCCGTATTTTAATTTTTGGATTATATCTTTAATTAATCAGTGAAATTGCTACTTTTCTTACACATACACAACCACAGACACTCCCTAAAGGACAGACGTCTCTGCAGTCTCAGGAGCACACACACCCAGACACACAAACACACAACCAGGCATCTTTCACACACACACACACTGCTAACTGGGCATGCGCTGGCCTGGTATCACACACACACACCTTTCTCTCTCTCTCTCTCTCTCTCTCCTCACACATACACACCGACAATTTAGACTCTTTGCCTAAACGTTACTTATGTTCATACACACCTTTCAACAAAAACAAAACAAAAACAGATGATCATCATTTACAGCAATTTGGCCAATTGGGGTCACGCCAAGTCACCCCCTGGTGACTATCGTCTTCCCTATGCATGCCTATTTGACAGTTATCTTCTTGCGCCCGTTCAGACCTGACGATGGTCAGAACCTCAGCATTCGGCTCAAACCTTGCAAGTAAGTTAACATATAGCGGTATCCATGCAAATGACCTGTTCCCAAGTAACTATTTGCGCCTGCTTAGTCCTGGCATTTGTCTCTGAAAAGCCCCAGCAATCGGCTGAAGCTCGGCAGTAAGTTACTTACAAAGCTCTTCATGGTCAGGCACTATCATATCTAAAAGAGCTCACAATA
>NW_020861041.1:0-4200 GCF_000972845.2 Larimichthys crocea
TAATAATAATAATAATAATAATAATAAGAGTATAAAGTCATAGTACTTCATCCCTGTTTAAAACTGTTCCAATCCAAAGTCAATCAAACATATTTCATGTGAAAGGAAACCTGGACTGGAAAAAGGCAGAAAATAAAGTCATGACCTTTGTGTTTCACATCATCAATAACCTGAAATATGCACCTGTCTGTCTGCACCTGTCTGTCTGCACCTGTCTGTCTCTCAGTGCACACACAGGTGTAGAAGACTCCTCAGGTAAATCAGGAAGCACACAGCTCTCCACAGACACGACATGTGACGTGAGTCACGAGTCAGCAGAAATTGAAGTCTGGGTATTTTTACAAAAAAAGTTCATGTCGTTCCTGGTGACGTCACGTGCGCTGCTCCAATCCAGCAGGTGGCGACACACCTGTGCTGTCCGATAATGGGCCCACAGAGGAAGAGGCGGGGCTCCGGCTGGACTCGGAGCTGCCAGCTGGACTCTGTGTTTACTCTGACCCAGCGCAGGGCAGCGTGCGGTTCGTGTCCGTGTCCCCGGTCCTCCTGCAGCCGCTCGGTGACGAACGGCCGGAGGGTCTGAACCCGGGACAGGAAGCAGCGGATCGGTGTGAGTATGAACATTCATGTTCTGTCTGATCCGGCTGATCCAGGATCAGGCCTGACCGCTCACACACAAACACACTTCACGTGGGCCTGGAGCATCCTGGAAAGTTTGTGGATTATAAAAAAACAAAAAAATAAGGATCCTGCAAGTTTTTGGGAATCTGGTTGGAAATAACGTTTATATTAAAAACCCTAGTTTGGGTCGAACGGCGTCGAAGGGCCGCTCTCCGGTTCACTGTCATTCCAGCGTTTTTGTTTTTGTTAGAACAAAAGTTCACATTGGTTACAGGCTGGCTAAAGGTGAAACTACCTGTACTTCTCTTCTTATGTGTACAACCACCACCACACACACACTAGACTTCACACACAGTCGGGGGTCTACCGGCACCCAGTTTAATCGCAGGAGGTTTCTGCTGAGCCTGCTGGAAGACGAGGCTCGGTCGGATGGCAGAGAACGCCTCCACCCAGCGTCGGACCGCTGGCCAACGCTGTCCGCCGCCTACGCCGTCACCGACGGCAAAGAAGAACAACAACTCCCGCTTTCTCTGCATTCCATTGACCTGAACCTGTTCACCCACGGACACAGGAGGAAAGTTAAAACTGAGTTACATTTACTCAAGTTAGGTAGTTTGTCGAATCAAAAATAGTTCACAGTATGAACACCACAGCCTGCTCCTCTTGCTGGGAATCAATCTAACACTCAGCTCCTGAGTTGTCTAGTTTCATCAACATAATTGTAATCAGAAGTAAAATACTCGACAGTAAGGTTTTGGAGTATAAAGTTTTGATCCTTAAAAAAATTTTTTTTGACAATGAGCGTGTGAAACAGCTTCGTGTTTGTGTGTGTGCTTATGTGTGTGTGTTGTGTGTGTGTGCTGTGTTGTAATCAGTTGTTGACGTGAAGTCAAAAGCAGAGTGAACAAAACACACAAAGCAAACAGGCCGAAACAAAGAGGTCTTGTGGGAACAAATACAACAGGTGCTGAAGCAAACCAACTGGAGCGAGGATATTCTGGTAGGGTAGGTACCACACAACACAACCACACCAACAACACACACACACCACACCTCACACACACACACCACAAAAACACAACCCCTGACCATCACCTACCCTTGTCGGGTCGCTGATACCGAAACCTCGAGTAGGCTGCTAAACCGGTGTTGTGTCCAGCTTCAGCGACTCTTCTTGAGGCTCTCAAAAAGGAACCTGAACACCTGAAAGTCTCCATTCAACAATCAGCCTTGACATCAGCGATGTCCATACAAACTTGCCAGCTCCGGTTTCTGCACAACCCCCACAGCTTCCCCCAGTTGCTCCTGAGCTAACAGCGCTAACAAACTGAGCTAACAGCCAGCTACAGCAGCAAAACAAACTGAGCTTAAACACAGGGGCAAGCTAACAAACTGATCTCAGGCTAAAACAACAGCTAACAAGCAGCTACAGATATGAGCCTTAACACGGCAGCTAACAAACACTGACCACGGGCTAACAGCAGCTAACAAAATGACCGGCTAAACAGCAGCAAAACCAGCAGCTAACAGACTGAGGCCTAACAGGGCAGCTAAACAGACTACGCTAACAAACAGGCTACAATGGACGCACACAGACTGGGGCGACCTGCTAACAGCAGTTAAGTCTAAACAAGCCGCTAACAGGAACTGATGCTAAACACACAGCTAAACCAAACTGGAGCTAACAGAAACTGACAGGCTAAACAGCAGCTAAAAACAGACTGCGGCTTAACAGACTTGAGGCTAAACAGCCGCTAACAAACTGAGCTAACAGGAACTGACTCCGAGCTACCACACAGGCCTAACGGGACACTGCAGCTAACAGCCTGCACGCTAACAGCAGGTACACACTGACTGAGCTAACACAGCACGCTAACAACAACTGAGTAACAGGGACTTTGGATGGCTAAACAGACTGGGACGCTAACAAGCCAGCTAAACAGACTTGAGCTAACAGCAGCTAACAAACTGAGCTAAACAGCAGCTAACAAATGGACTTCCCCTGCCCTAACAGCCCCCGGCTAAAGGAACTTGACGCTACACCCAATTGACGCTAACAAGCACCGCTAAACAAACTCCGGCACGATAAACCATGACGCAACGCTATCAACAATCGCCGCTAATACAGAACTGACCGCTAACCATCGAGGCTAACAGCAGCTAAAAAAAAGCGCTGAGCTAAAACTGATTCAGCTAACAGCAGCTATAACAAAAACTGGACGCTACCCAGCAGCTAACCCGGACTGAAACTCGCTAACTGAGCTAACAAGCGGCTAACCAGGACTTCGACCTATGCTAACATTTAGGCTAAACAGCAGCCTAAACAGGGGATGAACGCTAACAGGAGCTAAACAGGAACTGAAGCTAACCCTGAGCTAAACAGCAGCTAACAGCGGGGGGACTGAGCCTAAACAAAAACCATGCATGCTTAACAGAGCTAACAGAACTGACGGCTACAACAGCACAGCTAAACAGGACTTGACTAACCTCAAAAAGACTAAACATGACGGCTAACAGCAGGCTAACTCCATGACCTAGGCAAAAACAGCAGCTACACAGACTGAGATAATGACTTCTGCTAACAGCATTAACACGGGACTGAGCTCAACAGCAGCCTACACCAGGGGACTTGGACTAACATGAGCTAACCCGCCAGCTAACAGATGAGCTAACATGAGTTAAACCAGCAAGCTAAACAAACGAGCTAAACATTCGTTTAACAGCATGCTAACCAGACTGAGCTTATTCACATGCTCAGCTAAACCAAAAGACCCCTGCCGCCCCCCGACCTAACCACTGACCCCCCGCCCACACCACACGGTATAGGCTACCAGCGACCTGAGGCTAAAAACATGACCCGCTGCTAAACAGCAGCTAAAAGACTGAGCTAAACATGATGCTCTAACAGCCAGCCTACACAAACTGACTACCCCGCCCTCTCTCGGTACCCACTCCTATAAACACGCAGGGCCAAAACAGGACTGACGCTTAAAAGGCAAGTCAACAGGACTGAATGCACACCATGAATGCTAACAGCCAGCTACAGCTAACTAACAGGACCTGGATCGTGGCGCTAACATGGAAAACGGGGCTAAACAGCAGCCTTAACACAACTCCTGGTAAAACATTAGGCAAACAGGGCAGCTTACAACAGACTGACTATCAAGGCAGCTAAAACAGACCTGAGTCTTAAACATTGAGCTAACAGCAGTAAACAGGACTGGATCAGCGCTAAACATGACTGAGCTAACAGCAGCTAACAGATGACCGCTAACATGACCGGCTACAGCAGCTAGCGAGAGAGCGCCAGGGAGAAGAGAGACCAAAGCTGCGCCTGGGCTCAACACTTTCACCGACCTCCACCTAACGATGAGGAGAGATAGCAAGAGGAAAGAGCTAGATGAGACTAAGACCAGGGAAGGAGAGGCAGCCCGCTAACAGTACCGCGGCTTAACAGCAAGGCTACAAGCTGTCACAGTTCACTTACTTGTCCCACTGGATTAAAATCGTAACTCACAGATCTTGACGGTGGTTTGGGAGTCATTATTATTATTTCATGATGTTTTTGAAACTTTTGGCAGG
>NW_020861042.1:0-625 GCF_000972845.2 Larimichthys crocea
TAAATTGGCAGTGCTGCAATGCAAGAGGGGCACCACCTTATATCTTGTCTAGGGCGCCAAATTGGTCAGGTCTGCTTCTGAAGGTTTTTCAGATGGGTTTGTTCATATATCATTCAGGGCCTGATTTATATAATATTTCATCCACAAAAACATGGCGAACATTAATTTTCTTTTAAATAAAAGAACATTTTACTCTGTTTTGTCGACAAAATCTATGACAACTTTGATTTTGTGTTTTACTTAAAATGTCCAAATCTAAATATTTCTAATACGTCACATAAATGGACCCACTTGTTTTATATGAACATTAAATAAATCAGTAAATGGATTTCATTGTTGATATAAATCATATAAATATATATAGACAGTAATGGATTTAAAAAAGATTTCCTCTTAATAATGTTTAGTGGTGTTTGGTGGATTGTCAGAGTGAGCATTAATTTGATGGTTTGGACTCATTTAGATGTCTTTCAGTTTGTAGTAGGACATGTGTCACATATATATCAAATACAGCGTTTTAAAAATAGATATGTTAATATACCGTGCAATGACCATGATTCAACATGCATACATACAAAATATTTGATTTTTTTTTCTTTAAATTTTTTTTTTTTGCAAATTTTTT
>NW_020861043.1:0-502 GCF_000972845.2 Larimichthys crocea
ACAGAGAACTACAGACCTCTACAGAGAACTACAGAGAACTACAGACAAAACTACACTTCCCAGAATGCATCACTTTGCGTGGACTGACGTACATAAAGACTGTCTCTCTCTCCTGGACGTCCTGTCTGTCTCTGTGTTAGACCCTTAACCTGTCTCACCGTCCTCACTGTCTGTCTGACTTCCTTCCAACCTGTGTGTCACCATACCTGTCTCTCTGTCCACCTGTCTGTCTCTTTCTCTCCTCCTGTCTGTCTTTCTGTCCTCCTGTCTGTCTCTCTCTCCTCCTGTCTGTCTCTCAGACCTTTGACCACCTGTCACTGTGCTACCTGTCTCCCCTCCCACCTGTCTCTCCTGTCAGGCCTTGTACCTGTCTCACTGCCTTGTTTTGTCTCCCTACACTCGTACCTGTCTGTCTCTCAGCCTGTCATCAGCCCGTCTGTCCACCTGTCTGTCTCTCTGTATTTTGCTGCATCAGGTTTCTGTCAGCCGTTCAAAACACACA
>NW_020861044.1:0-514 GCF_000972845.2 Larimichthys crocea
TAACTTTTTTTACAGTTTTTTTTTGCCATATACTATGACTTTTTTGTTGTTGTTTTTTTACATACTATACTATGACCTTTTTACTGATTTTTTGCCATACTATACTATGACTTTTTTTTTTACAGTTTTTTTTGCTATACTATACTATGACCTTTTTACTGATTTTTTGCCATACTATACTATGACTTTTTTTTTACTGTTTTTTTGCCATACTATACTATGACTTTTTTTTACTGTTTTTTTTGCTATAATATACTGTGACTTTTTATTGATTTTTTTTGCCATGCTATACTATGACTTTTTTACTGAATTTTTGCCATACTATACTATGACTTTTTTATTGGGGTTTTTTTGCCATACTATACTATGACTTTTTTTTACTGATTTTTTTGCCATACTGTACTGACTTTTTTTTACTGATTTTTTTGCCATACTATACTATGACTTTTATACTGATTTTTTTGCCATACTATACTATAACTTGTTTTCACTGATTTTTTGCCATTATATACTA
>NW_020861045.1:0-600 GCF_000972845.2 Larimichthys crocea
CAGTAGTAGAGTCCCAGTGGGTCTCTATGGAAATTTGTAAATTAGGGCAATTCACAAATTATTCTAAAAGACAATGTTTTTATCAAAGTAAAAGACACAGACGAATGAGCACTGACACATTCCTGATCAATCCTCTAATTAAGTGATTGATCCATTGATAAACAGCATGATCAGACTCATCCAAGTCCCTGTTGGAGTCAGTCAGAGCATTTCCATAGAGATCCACTTTGCATCAGCAGCACCATGCTTCAGTGCTCTGGTAGAGTTTATAGTCCTGAGAGTTGAACACTGGATGAGTGACAGCTGTCCTTCATGACAACAGAAGCCACAGAAATCCTCCTCATCAAAAACATGACTTTGATCTCCGTCCTCATCTGGACTCTCCTCTGCTGCTGCTTCATGTTGCACTCTCAAGCAGACATGACTCCGTCTCACAGTTTGGCAACTTTATTTGTCCCGGTTCTACGGGCGTTTTTACAGCAGACATGCACAGACTCACGGTCGTCGCGGCGCACATGTACCAAAAACACACAAAAACAAAAAACAATTCCCCTCGGCGCTGCCCGGTGACGTCCCATGAACTCTGACCTCAGTCCAAAA
>NW_020861046.1:0-518 GCF_000972845.2 Larimichthys crocea
CGAGTGAGGGAAGGATGGAACGGGACGAGACACACAGTATACTGAGGAGTAGACATATTTACTGTAGACACACAGACAGTATGTCTGAGATCTCTACTGCTCAGTATACTGTTTGTGTATCCTGAGTAGTACAGATATTCACTGCACATACACGCAGTATACTGAGTAGTAGACATATTTACTGCAGACACACAGGCAGTATGTCTCTAGTAAAGATGTCTACTGCTCAGTATACTGTTTGTGTATCCTGAGCAGTACAGATATTTACTGCACACACACACACACACACACACACACACACAATATACTCAGTAGGAGAGATATTTACTGCAGACACACACACACACACACACACACAGTGTACTGAGCAGTAGATATTAACTGCAAACACACAGACAGTATGTCTGCAGTAAAGATGTCTACTCCTAAGTATACTGTTTGTGTATCCCGAGCAGTACAGATATTTACTGCACACACATGCAGTACACTGAGTAGTAGACATATTTACTATAGACACA
>NW_020861047.1:0-509 GCF_000972845.2 Larimichthys crocea
AAACCAGTTCATGCAAGTTGTATTTGATGCATCTGCCCACACTATTCTTCTGTCACCACTTGTCCTCAACTGAAACAAAGAGCAAAGCTGACACATTATCAGGTTGATGTCTTGTTTTAAGGCTGAGCAGCACCTTATCTGTAAAAAGAATAACAAAACTCTTGACACCTCATATCTACTGATGGCTGCAAAAAGGGCCACATTACAGGAACAGTATGTAGAATTTAACAATGTAGTTACAACCCCATCGCCTGAGAAGAGCATGACATAAAACATAATGATTTTTTATTTTTAGGTGATGAATCATTTATGCAAAATAAATATGCATAATTAATTTCTGTCATATTCTGTAAATGGAGCTCTTACACAGTGGACCATTCAATATTCATAAGTTTATCGTCTGGCTGGGGATCACTGAGATATACATCCATACAAAAACCTAAGAGCAATCATCATACACTCTGCTATTCTAGTGATTGAAAAAAAATGGACAATACAAAATACTTCTC
>NW_020861048.1:0-556 GCF_000972845.2 Larimichthys crocea
ATGAACTGTAACACAACAAACAACTCAGCTCACAGCTCTAATGTATGAAGGTGTGGAAGAGGAATAACATTTCAACATGTCAATAAAAATGTAGATTAATGTATAACACCTGCTGAACAGATCTAATCTTTATAAATCCCCCTGAGAAATGTAAGGTTTGAGTAGTTACCGACATTATTATTTTCCATAACAGCCGTTAGGCCTCCTCCATCACACTACGCTATTTATCGATTATTAAACCGCGTCAGGCTCAAAGTTACTATCATTCAGCAACAGACAAATAATTTTTAATGACATTATCTTTATTGTACCTCTGTCTTTGTCGTGTTTTGTCCCTCCTCATCTTCTCTTTTCTTCCGTCTCTGGACACTGACCGCAGAGTTTTGGTCATTTTTTCCGCATTATTATTGTCAAAAATAACGGACCTTCCCGCCAGAGAGCAGGGACAGTCTAACTAATCAGAGGAGGGGGGTTAGGAAAGTATTATTGTTATTATTATTGTTGTTATTATTAAATATGCAGTTAAATTAATGTATATTTTATTTTCATATTAAGA
>NW_020861049.1:0-534 GCF_000972845.2 Larimichthys crocea
TTTCACCCATTTCGCGGAAGAAGCTAAGAAGAGCAACTTTGCCAACAGCCAAACATCAACAAGGTCAACAATGCAAGACACAGCAGCCAGCGAATATTACTTACTAGTCCAACAGCAGTCAGCCCAGCTCAACATCTGTCTTTCAGCCTTTTATTTCACTAATGCCAGGTTTTTGTTTGACTTTATTAAAGACAGGTTTTTATTTCATTTCATTTCCAGTTAATACAAACTCAAAATTTCCTCCATGTTTACCATTTGTCTTGATAAATTCAGTATAATGTCCATTTCCACCGCACATAATTTCACCAGTGCAGCAGGAGCCATGTCAGGAGTTTTGCTTTCTTTCTTTTCTCTCCAAACATCATGAAAGTACCATAAATGAAAACCTCAATACTTCCTTTAGAATTTACACATTAAAAATCTTGTAGCATTCTTTTCATAGGAAGAATTTTATTGTGGAAAAAGTCATCAGGAAGTTTCAGGTTTTGTTCACCGTAACATGGATCGGTAGTATGGCAGTTAATTACAGTATAA
>NW_020861050.1:0-524 GCF_000972845.2 Larimichthys crocea
TAATTTGTTTTATTGAGTTATACACTTTAACATACATATTTATTATGTCCAAACAGAATTACGAGTTCAAAAGACTGAAGAGACATATGTCAAACTGACCTGTGGCACCAGCTGTCCTCTGATAGACGCCCAAACTGCATATAAGTGGTACCAAGGTGGAAAGTTACATCTATACAACAGTAGACAGCAGCTTTTAGTCACCACCTCCTCTGATGAAGGACAGTCCTGTGCTGTAAACAACCACGAGGATCTGCACTCTGCCCAAGTCTGTGAGTTTGAACTAATTGACATACTGTGAGGTCTGTTTTGACTGATGGTGTAATGTTATCATGAATCTAAAAACATAAAAGACAATAAGAAATATGATTATATGGGTAATGTTGCAGAATCACATGGGTCGATAAATACAATAAAACTCAATGAAACTTTAAAAAACTTGAAGTCAAAACACTGAGACTGAGACACACGTGTTTATTCTGTTCTATCACAAAAAAATACAGTTCTTTTTTTTCTATATTTCAGGC
>NW_020861051.1:0-13606 GCF_000972845.2 Larimichthys crocea
AAAGCTGTGGTTTTGAGTGAAAAGCCTGTGTGTTTTATTGTGAAAAGCCTGTGTGGTTTTTATAGTGAAAAGCCTGTGTGTTGTTTATAGTGAAAAGCCTGTGTGTTTTATGGTGAAAAGCCTGTGTGTTTGTATAGTGAAAAAGCCGTGTGTTTTTATTGTGAAAAGCCTGTGTGTTTTATAGTGAAAAGCCTGTGGGTGTTTTATTGAAAAGCCTGTGTTTTTTATGTGAAAAGCCTGTGTGTTTTTTGTGAAAAGCCTTGTTTGTTTTTATAGTGAAAGCATGTGTGTTTTTTTTATAGTGAAAAGCCTGTGTGTTTTATATGAAAAGCCTGTGTGTTTTTTATTTTGAAAAGCCTGTGTGTTTTTATAGTGAAAAGCCTGTGTGTTTTATATGGTGAAAAGCCTGTGTGTTTTATAGTGAAAAGCCTTGTGTTTTTATGTGAAAAGCCTGTGTGTTTTATAGTGAAAAGCCTGTGGTGTTTATTGTGAAAAGCCTGTGTGTTTTATAGTGAAAAGCCTGTGTGTTTTTTTGTGAAAAGCCTGTGTTTTATAGTGAAAGCCTGTGTTTATTGTGAAAAGCCTTGTTTTATTGTGAAAAGCCTTGTGTTTTATAGGAAAAGCCTGTGTTTTATGTGGGAAAAGCTGTGGTTTTATAGTGAAAAGCCTGTGTGTTTTATTGTGAAAAGCCTGTGTGTTTTATAGTGAAAAGCCTGTGTGGTTTATGGTAAAAGCCTGTGTGTTTTATTGTGAAAAGCCTGTGTGTTTTATAGGAAAAGCCTGTGTGTTTATTGTGAAAAGCCTGTGTTTTATGGTGAAAAGCCTGTGTGTTTTATTGGTGAAACCTGTGTGTTTTATAGTGAAAGCCTGTGTGTTTTTAGAGTGAAAAGCCTTGTTTTATAGTGAAAAGCCTGTGTGTTTTTATGGTGAAAAGCCGGTGGTTTTTTGAAGCTGTGGAAAAGCCTGTGTGTTTTATAGTGAAAAGCCTGTGGTGTTTTTTAGTGAAAAGCCTGTGTGTTTATGTAAAGCCGGTGTGTTTTTATGGTGAAAAGCCTGTGTGTTTTAATAGTGAAAAGCCTGTTGTTTTATAGTGAAAGCCTTGTTTTAGTAGTGAAAAGCCTGTGTGGTTTTTAGAGTGAAAAGCCTGTGTGTTTTTTTATAGTGAAAAGCCTGTGTGTTGTATAGTGGAAAAAGCCTGTGTGTGTTTATTGTGAAAGCCTGTGTTTTATAGTGAAAAGCCTGTGTTTTATTGTGAAAAGCCTGTGTTGTGTTGCCTGGTGACATTAAAGGTCAGCGTGGCCGCCTGCAGGGACTCAAACGTGTGTTGGCGCTCAGAGGACGGCTCCTTTGTTTCCACGTGGCTGCTGGAGGTGTGAACGTTCAGCTTCTGTGTTTCCTGCATCATTTTGAATTTATTTTAAATGAGTTTTTTCAGTTTAAAGTTTAAAGTTTAAACTGGAACTCGTCGTTTTCTGTTTCTGACTTTTAATCAGCACGTTGGCCCAGTTGGCGGCGTTAGCCTCATTAGCAGGCAGAGTTCTGCCTCAGGCCGTCCCGGGCTGTCGAGCCTCGCCGCCGTTTGATGTGGGAGCGTTTAAGTTTTACGGGCCGAGGCTTCATGAAGGAAAACAGCAGAGAAGAAGAAGGGAGGCGTGGGCCGTGTTGACTTTGGCGAGCGGCGTGTTGAAGCTCGTCGTCTGCAGCTGTCAGACGTTTGTGTGACGGGCCGGGCCGAAAAGCTCAGAACTTCACATGCTAAAGCAGCTAACTGCTAACCCTGTCTTCCTGCTGCCGGGGTCAGAGGTCGTGTTCCTGTCAGCATGCTAAAGCTGCATCTGTTGTCCCAGTGTGGAGCGCTGAATGTTTTTCAAAACCAGAACCAGGACCACGACCAGAACCAGAACCACGACCAGAACCAGGGAGAAAACATGTCAGTGGTTTTGGCTCCGTGTTGTGATGTGGGTCTCTGTGATGAACACACACGGCGATGCATTTAATGCATGAGTGAAGTGAACCTGAACACACCACGGACTCTCTCTCTCTGCGGTGCGTTCAGGTTCCTCTGAACTGCTGTAAACATCTGTAAAACAAAGAGGGAAAAAAACTTCATGTTTGGACACAGAGAGAGAAAAAGGAGAGGAGAGGAGGGAGGAGAGGAGGGAGGGAGGAGAAGAGAGGAGGGAGGGGAGTACAGGAGGGGAGGAGTTTGGTTGAGTGAATGGGGGTTGCTGATGTCATGCAGGCCCCGCCCACCTGCTCTGCTATAGATGTTGGCTGTGGAGGAGTCCGCCTCTCCACAGCGAGGACGTCCGACGGCTGAACAAGTCCTAAGACTGCAGGAGAGACGCTTAGTGAAGTTGTCCAGCTCCTGGTCGCTCCTCATCCTCCTCCTCATCTTCATCATACAGACCTTCATCTTCATCATCGCCTTCTCCTTCTCCTTCTTCTTCTGCACACTGACGCTCTGAGCTCATGGCGGGCATCGCTATCCTCCTCCGAGTCCTCGTCCTGATGCTGGGAGGGACGCTGCTGCTCAACGGCATCCCGGCACCAAGAGTCAGAGGTCAGTGTGAGACTGGAGTGATGTCAGAGTGATGTCAGAGGTCAGTGTGAGACTGAAGTGATGTCAGAGGTCAGTGTGAGACTGGAGTGATGTCAGAGTGAGACTGGAGTGATGTCAGAGGTCAGTGTGAGACTGGAGTGATGTCAGAGTGATGTCAGAGGTCAGAGTGAGACTGGAGTGATGTCAGAGTGATGTCAGAGGTCAGAGTGAGACTGGAGTGATGTCAGAGTGATGTCAGAGGTCAGAGTGAGACTGGAGTGATGTCAGAGTGATGTCAGAGGTCGAGTGAGACTGGAGTGATGTAGAGTGTGTCAGAGGTCAGTGTGAGACTGGAGTGATGTCAGAGTGATGTCAGAGTGATGTCAGAGGTCAGAGTGAGACTGGAGTGACTGTCAGAGTGATGTCAGAGGTCAGAGTGAGACTGGAGTGATGTCAGAGTGATGTCAGAGGTCAGAGTGAGACTGGAGTGATGTCAGAGTGATGTCAGAGGTCAGAGTGTGACTGTAGTGATGTCAGAGTGATGTCAGAGGTCAGTGTGAGACTGGAGTGATGTCAGAGTGATGTCAGAGGTCAGTGTGAGACTGGAGTGATGTCAGAGTGATGTCAGAGGTCAGAGTGAGACTGGAGTGATGTCAGAGTGATGTCATAATCGGCTGATGTGTAAAATTTTATATGTAAGGTTTTTGTCCTGTTTGGCTTTCCGTACCTGCCGGTGTTCACCTGTGTTCACCTGTGCAGGTGTTTTTCTGCTGACTCAGCGTTTCTCAAACTTTGATAAAGCTGAGGTGTGTTTGTTTTTTGTTTGGCTGCAGCAGAGCATTGAGTCGTGATGTTTGCCCCGGGTGGGCACAGATTTTTACTATTCCGATTCCATTATCGATTCTGCTTAACGATTCGATTCTTTATCGATTCTCATTTGGGGAAAAAAGGTCATCTTCTAAACGTGATGCAGAAGGCATTGGTTTAATGTGAACTGTTGTAGCATGTTTTACAAAGCATGGTGGGCAGTGTGTTACCTTCTGTAGTAACCGCAGAGCTGCTCATAGCCTGGCTGCTGCCGCTGCTGCTAGGGGATTCATCTCCAGTCTGAAGCGTGTCAAAAACACGACATTCATTTCAAAATATTGCATGTTGTGTGCACAAATGTTTCTGCATGTTCGTCGTGTTCCCTCCTGTTGCTGTTGCAGGCTCTCGCCCTGTTTTGGTAAAATGCAGCCAAACTTTGCAGCGTTTGAACCGAGTGGGTGACATTGTTTACTACTGATTGCACTATGTGCCAAACTTGCAGAAGTTATGTGGCATAATTAGTCGTGTTGCTGGAATCGAGAGTGCGTAACTTTTTGCGGAAGTTACGTGATGTAATGTCGTCATGTGACACTGTGGTTTGTGCTTTAGCTGCTTTCAGCAGTTTTTTCTGTTTGTATATGGAAAGTCATGAGGGACAAAAAACTGAATCAATGAACATGAAAAATGTTTCAAACATTTAACAAACATCCAGGAAAAACATCTGCAGGACATAACGAGTACAGCATGTCTACTGTTGTTCTGTGTCTGTGCTGTTGTTCTGTGTCTGTGCTGTTGTTTTGTCTCTGTACTGTTGTTCTGTGTCTGTGCTGTTGTTTTTGTGTCGACTGTTTGTCTGTGTCGGTGCTGTTGTTTTGGTTGTCTGTACTGTATGTTGTTTTTTGTCTGTGCGGTTGTTTTGTGTCTGTGCTGTGTTTTTTGCATCTGTACTGTTGTTTTGTGTCTGTGCGTTGTTTTTGTGTACTGTGGCTGTTGTTCTGTCTCTGTACTTTCTGTGTCTCCTGGGGGGGGGTTCGTGTCTGTTTTTTTTGTGTCGTGCGTTGTTTGTCTCTGTACTGTTGTTTGTGTGTCGTGTGCTTGTTTTGTTTCTGGTGCGGTTGTTCTGGTGTCTGTGCTGGTTGTTTTGTGTGGTGCTGGGCTGTTGTTTCTGTGTCCTGTGCTGTTGGGTTTGTGTCTGTGTGTTGTTTGTGTGTGTGCTTGTTGTTCTGTCTCGTCTGTTGTTCTGTGGTCTGTGACTGTTGTGTTTGGTTTGTGTCTGTTCTGTTGTTGCTGTGTCTGTGCTGTGTTGTTTCTGTGGTCTGTTGCTGTTTTGTGTCTGTGCTGTTTGTTTTGTGTCTGGTGCGGTGTGTTTTGTATGTCTGTCGGTGGTTTACTGTTGTGGCTGTCTGTATGTTTGTCGGTGTCTGTTTCTGACTGTGTTTGTTCTGTGGTTCTGTACTGTTTTGTTCTGTGTCTGGTGCTGTTGTTTTGTGTCTGTGGTTGTTCTGTGGTCGGTGCTGTTGGTTTGTTCTGTACTGTTGTTGTGTCTGTGGGCTGTTTGGTTTGGTTCACTGTGTCTGTACTGTTCTGTTGTTCTGTGTCGGTGCTGTTGTTCTGTGTCTGTGCGGTTGTTCTGTGTCTGGTGCTGTTGTTGTTTTGGTGTCTGTCGTCTGTGGTTCTGTGTCTGTCGTGTCTGTTCTGTGTTCTGTGTCTGTGCTGTTGTTTCTGTTCTGTGCTGTTGTTTTGTGTCTGTGCTGTTGTTCTGGTGTCGTGCTGTTGTTTTGTGTCTGTGCTGTTGTGTGTTCTGTGCTGTGTTTGTGTTCGTGTATGTGTTTCGTCTCTGTACTTCTGTTTGTGTCTGCTGTTGTTCTAGTGCTGTGCTGTTGTTCTGTGTCTGTACTGTTTTTCTGTGTCTGTGCTGGTTGTTCTGTGTCTGTGCTGTTTTCTGTGTATGGCTGTTGTTTGGTCTGTGCTGTTGTTTGGTCTGTAGTTGTTCTGTCTCGTCTGTTGTTTTGTGTCTGTGCAGTTGTTCTGTGCTGTTGTTTTTGGTGTCTGTGCTGTTGTCTCTTGTCTGTGCTGTTGTTCGTGTCTGTGCTGTTGTGACTGCAGCGTCCCATGTCCCATGTTGGACTTTTGCCAGGCGCCGTGTTTGGACTTTGTCCGAGGCGTCCGTGTCTGTTTGTTCAATGCTGAAATCCTCCAACATGTTTCAGTGATGGAGGTAAACCTGAAGCTTGTCCTGTCGAGGCTCGGAGTCGGGAAAATAAAAGTTTTATAGTTCTGAGAAAAACTTGTGGGACTGAAACATTCAGGACTCGTTTAAAACTTTAAAGTCGACCCGTGACGTCGAGTTTTGAACCACTGAGAAGAACCCGAGGTCACACCAGACGTGTTTGTTGAGAGCCCGGACTACGATGTGACATCACATCAGAGTGTGACATCACGTGACATACACATGAGAACGTGGACATCAACATAAGTAGTGTGACATCCACTGGAAACGTGACATCAATGAGAGCGTAGACATCAACATCAGGGTGTGACATCACAGGAGAAACGGACTCAATCAGAGCGTAGACATCACATCAGAGTGTGACAAATCACATGACATCACATGAAGACGTGACATCCATCAGAGGTGACATCACAAGAAGAGCGTGACATCAATCAGAGGTGGTGACATCACATAGAAACTTGGACATCATGAATCAAAGTGTGACATCCAATCAGAGGTGACTCACATCAGAGTGGTGAGCATCACATGATAGTGTGACATCACATCAGAGCGTGAACATCAAGCATGAGAGGTGACATCACATCAGAGTGTAACAAATCACATCAAGAGTTGTGACATCAACATCAGATTGACATCACGTGACATCACATGAACATCAAGCGTAATCATCGAGTGCTCACATCGGAGTGACATCACATGGTTCATCACTTGAAGCATTCGAGTGGAACTCACATCAGAGATGTGACATCACATGAGAGTGTGACTCACGTGGACATCATATCAAGAGTGTGAATCACATCAAGAGTGTGGACATCACATAGAGTGTGACATCACGAGGTGGACATCATCATCGAGGGTGACATCACAGCAGAGCGTGACATCCAGACATCCATATCAGAAGTGTGACAATCAATAAACGGAGCACCGTGAAATCACATCAGAAGAGGTGACCTCACAATCAGGTCATCAAGTGATGTTCGTGACAGCACAAAGGTGACATCACATGAGAGTGTACATCACATCAGAGGTGACATCACCTTAGGGACATCACTGAGAGCGTGACATCCACATAGAGCGTATGACATCACAGAGCACGGGACATCACATGAGAGCGGGACATCACATAGAGCGTGATACCATAGACGGAAATCACAGATGGAAATGAGCGTGACATCACAATGAGAGTGTGACAACATCACATCAGACGTTCAAGAGATGGACAATCACATCGAGAGCGGTGACATCACATGAGAGTCGTGAATTCATCACGTAATAGAGAGCGTGACATCACATCAGAGCGTGACAGCACATGAGAGTCGTGACATCACATGGAGACGTGCCACATAGCGACATATGAGAGGGGCGTGCACATCCAGCGTGACAAGGAAACATAGCATCAGGGTGACATCACATAGAGCGTGACATCACATGAGAGCGTGACATCACATGAGAGAGCGTGACATCACATGAGAGTGTGACATCACATCGAAGCGTGACAATCAAGAGAGTGTTCCATCACGAAGAGCGTGACATCACACAGAGAGCGTGACAGAAGCACCACTGGGCGTGAAATCAGAGCGACCGTCCAGAAGTACTCAGGGGACATCACATCAGAGCTCGTGACATCAATCAGAGCTGATACGAGATGGTGACATCACAATCAGAGCCGTGATACATCAGATGCGATCGACATCACAGAGAGTGTGACATTCACAATGAGAGCCGTGACATCACGTCGAGCGTCGATCACGTCAGAGCTGATGACAGATCAATAGCGTGACATCACATGGAATGTGTGACATCCACGTGACAATCAATCAGGAGTGTGAACATCACATGAGAGGCGTGACAACAAATCAGCAGAGCGTGCAAGCACATCAGAGTGTGGACATCACTGACATCACATCAGGATGGGGTGACATCACATCGAGTGTGACCGTCACCGTGACATCATATCAAGTGTGACATAACATCAGAGCATGATATCACATCAGAGCGTGACATCACATCAGAGTGTGACATCACAATCAGAGGGTGACATCACAGTCAGAGTGTGACATCAATCAGAGTGTTATCTGGACACGTGTAGCATTCTGTACTTTCTGATGAGGGACGTTTCTTCTTCTTCTTCTCTTGCTAAACTCGTCCTTTTCTTCTCCAGTTTCGCGTACAGAACAGTGAAGGTTCCGGCATCACGCCTAACTGCCGACACCGATGCGGTAAGTTTGTGCGTCCGAGTCCCGACGGGAAAGCTCGAAGGGTTACATCCGGGCTACGGCAGCAGCAAATGTTCTCCAAACATCATTCATCCAGCTTGGCCCCCGAGAAACGGACCAGCCGTATGAGACAGAGATGGTAAGACAAAGACACATTATAAAGACAGACACATAAAATCAGCTTGTTCTATGACAGATGTCACTAAAGATTTAAACTTTTTTGAACATCCAGAAGCTGTGCTCCAAACCAGAGCAGACGAAACGGGTTTGTCTCTGCATGTGGAACACTGAAGATTGTGTCTCGTGCATGGACACTGAAGGTTTGTTCTGATGCTGAGTGGCTCTGGAACAATGATGCTCGATGTAAAGGTTGTCTCTGCATGGGACACTGAAAGGTTTGTCTCTGCATGTAACTGAAGGTTTGTCTCTGCTGTGGAACTGAAGGTTGCTCGAAGTTGAAGGTGGTCTCGGCATTGGGACACTGAAGGTTTGTCTCTGCTGTGGACACTGAAGGTTTGTCTCTGCAATGTGACCTGAAGGGTTTGGTTCTCTGCATGTGAACTGAAGGTTTGTCTCTGCATGTGGACCACTAAAGGTGTGTCCTCTGACAATGTGGACACCTGAAGGTGCCGCTGTGGCTGTTTGCTCCTAGCATGTTGGACACGAAGGGTTGTCGCTGCATGTGGACAAGAAGGTTTTGTCTCTGCATGTACGAGTTTGTACAGTGACTGAAGGTTTGTCTCTGCAAGTCGGGTTGTTCTTGAGGCGCTGAGTTTTGTCTTCTCTCATCGGTCAGATGAAGGTATTGTGTCTCTACATGTTGACACTTGAAGGTTTTCTCTGCATGTATGGAACGCGGACACATTTCTGCATGTAACCCTTAAGGTTTGTCTCGACATGTGACGCTAGAAGGTATTTGTCGCTCGTCATGTGACTGAAGGTTTGTCCTCTGCTGTTTGGAACGCGGAAGGTTTGTCTCTGCATGTACTTGAAGGTTTGTCCTCTGCTGAGAGGGGGGGGGGTGGAACGGCTTAAGGTTGTTGTCTTCTTCGTCATGTACTGGAAAGGGTTTTTTTCCCTCCTGCATGTGGACGCTGAAGGTTTGCGTGCTCTGCATGTGGACGCTGAAGCTTCAGACTCGTGGGAAACGGTGTCTTTGGGGAAAACCCGAACATGAGAAGCTGCGAGCTGCAGCAGGTGGTTCTGATCCTTGTTCTGAAGCTCGGCCAACAGATTTTCGTCCCGTCACGACAGACAAACTTTAAAACCCTCTGACGGAGTGATGTGTGATGCGTTTAAGGCGGCGTGTCCTCGAGGGGTTAGCAGGAAAGCTGCTGAAAGTCGTCCGTCAACACGTTGCTGTGGTGGACGGGTCGACACATGAAGACTCGTTCAGTTATTTCATCATCATGTTTGGAAACTTATTCATTTTTGAAGCGACACGCTGTGTTCAAGTGCAGCCGTGATAATCGGATGTCCCAGCCTCTCGTGCTGCGTTCACTTCCCCCCCTCTGAGTGATGTTTACTCCAGGACACTGCCCTGAGGTCACCTGTCAATCACAGCTCTGTGGGCGTGGCTGAGGTGTCAGCACTGCTCTTAAACACATCGTGTGGTGTTTACTTTCCCGTTTAAAGAGATTCATCCGTCAGCAGACGAGGACGAGGACGAGGACGAGGAGCTCAGTGTGGACTCTTTAAACCCAACAAACGTTTATTTAAATTCATCCTGTCGCTCATTAACATATTCAAATGATTTAAAGTGTAAACACGTGTCAGCTGACTGTCTCTCTCTCTCTCTGCCTGTCTGTCTGTCTCTCTCTCAGTCTGTCTCTGTCTCTCTCAGTCTGTCTGGATATTCTCTCTCTGTTCTTCTGCCTCTCTCTCGTCTTCTGTCTCTCTCTCTTCTCTCTCTCGGTCGTTCTCCTATCTCGCTCTCTCTCGTCCTCTCAGGTCTGTCATTCTCCTCTCTTCCCTGTCTGTAGTATCCTTCTCTCTCCTCTCTCTTCATTTCGTTCTCCAGGTGCTCCTCTCGATCCTTTTTATTCTTCAAACGCTCTCTTTCTGTCTCTTCTTCGTTCTCTCAGTGTCTCTCTCTCTCTCTCTCTCATATTCGTCGTCTCTCTCTCTCTCAGTCCTGTCTCTCTCAGTCTGTCTCTCTCTCCTCTCTCATCTGTCTCTCTCTCTCAGTCGTCTCTCTCAGTACTGTCTCTCTCTCTCTCAGTCCTGTCTCTCTCAGTCTTACTCCTCTCTCTCTCAGCTGCTATCTCTTCGTTTCCTCTTCTTCTCTCTCTCTCAGTCTGTTCTCTCTCTCTCCTCTCTGCTTCTCTCTCTCTCGTCTTCTCTCTCTCAGTCTGTCTCTCTCCTCTCTCTCTCTCTGTCTCTCTCTACTAGTGTGTCTCTCTCTCTCCTCTCCTCGTTCTACTTCTCTGGCGTCTGTCTGTCTCTCTCTCTACTCTCTCTGCTCGTCTCTTCGTCTGTTCTCTCTCTCTTCGTCTCTCTCAGTCTCCGTCTGGTCTTCTCTACTCATCTTCAGTCTGTCTGTCCTATCCTCGTCGTTCTGTTCTCTCTGTTCTGTATTGACTCTTTACCATCTGTTGGTCGTTTAAAGCTCTCCCATGAGACATCATCCCCACATCACCGCTTTCCATAAACGCTGCAGCTTCCTCCGTTCTGAGTTCCTCAGGGAGACGTTGTCTCTGAGAGTGGACGAAAGACACGTGATATTTAATTTCTATGTATTTAATAAATATATTTATATTTCACTTTAAACTGAATCCATGTTTCCTTCCAGACGCTGAACCAAAGTACCTGGTGGCCGTCCAGCCAATCCCGGTCAACGACGTCAAGAAACACTGCACAGGTACGCCGTCCACTTCCTGTTTGGATTCCAGTGCTGTATGTAGACACAGGAAGTCTGACCCTGTCCTCACCTGTGTGCACAGGTAAGGTGAACCTGGAGAAGCCGCTCCACCTGGTGATCGGCTCCGTCAGCCCGACGGCGGTGCTACTGTCCTGGGGGAACTACCTGAAGACGCCGTACGAGGGGAACATCATGAACGAGTGTCTGGAGGACGGGTGAGAGACAACACGGGACGTGTGTGTCCCTTAAGGACAAGATGACTTTAAGACAAGACCCTTTAAGACGGGACCCTTTAAGACTGGACCCTTTAAGACTGGACCCTTTAAGACGGGACCCTTTAAGACTGGAGCCTTTAGAACGGAGCCTTTAAGACGGGACCCTTTAAGACTGGAGCCTTTAAGAACGGGACCCTTTAAGACTGGAGCCCTTTAAGACGGGCCCTTTAAGACTGGAGCCTTTAAACGGGACCCTTTAAGAGGACCCCTTAAGACTGGAGCCTTTAAGACTGGACTTCTTAAGACCTGAAGAAGTTTGACTTGTTTTGTGGCGGAATGGCGTCGACCAGACCAAGGCCTTGGACCAGTGGACATGATGATGGTTTTGGAGACCTGGTAGGAACCTGGTTTGGGCCTGGTTGGACCTGGTTGGGCCTGGGTGGACACTGGGTTGGTTGGGGCCTGGTGTGGACACTGGGTTGACCTGGTTGTTTGGAACCGTGGTGTGGGGCCTGGGTTGGTTGGACCTGGTTGGACCTGTTGACTGGTTTGGTGTGGACCGGGTTGGACCGGTTGGACCTGGTTTGGGCTGGTGTGGTGGACCGAGTTGGGCCGGGTTGTTTGGACATGGTTGGACCTGTGGTTGGACCTGGTTGGACCTGGTTTGGACCTGTTGGTTTGGGCGCTGGGTTGGGCCTGGTTGGTTGGACCTAGTTGGGCCGGGTTGGTTGGACCTGGTTGGACCTGGTTTTTGGACCTGGTTGTACCGTGGTGGGTTTTGGACCTAGTGGCCGGGTTGGGTGGACCTGTTGGACCTGGTGGGGCCGGTTGGACCTGGGTGGGCCCTGGTTGGACCTGGTTGGACCTGGTTGGTTTGGACCTAGTTGGGCCGGGTTGTTGGACTGGTTGACATGGTTTTGGACCTGGTTGGACCTGGTTGGTTGGACCTATTTTTGTGGGGGGGGGGCCGGGTGGTTGGCTGGTGGACCTGGTTTGGACCTGGTATGGTGGGACCTAGTTGGGCCGGTTGGTTAGACCTGGTTGGACCTGGTTTGGGCCTGGTTGGACTGGTGGACCTGGTTGGGCCTGGTTTGGGTTGGACCTAGTTGGGCGCCGGGTGGGGTTGGACCTGGTTGGACCTTGTTGGACCTGGTTGGGCATGGTGTGGCCTGGTTGGACCTGGTTGGACCTGGTTGGGCCTGGTTGACCTGGTTGGACCTGGTGGGCCTGGTTGGAGTTGTGCACACTCGGCGGTTTGTGTTGAAATGCTCCGTGTGTTGAGTGATGTTACACCGGCTCTCCGCTTCCCCTCCTCTCCCGTCAGCTCTCGCCTACTCCCTTCATCCAATAATCCGTTTATTTTCCGTCCTGTCAAACAAGTTGGCCGAGTGGTCGGAAAGCTTGGACCCGGCGGTCCCTGCCACGCTGGCGTCTTTTAAAAGCTAATGTCAGTTCCTTCTGTCGAGCGTGTTTGGCTGCGCTTCCGGTTTTATATTGAGAAACACGCCATGAGGGAGTGAAGTGGAGATCTGCCGTCCAGAATTACAAAACCCTAATGGGAGAAAAGCTGTTTCCACACTGAGTCAAATCGCTGAGGACAGCCATAGACAAACCACCGCCTCAGAGACCTCGCTGCTGGTCGCCGCTTGTTGTTTTCGTCCCGGCATCGCGGTGGTCTTTCTGTGGCGTATGTGGCTAGCTCGGTAAATTCGTGGTCAGGGGAAACGATGAGTTCAGCAAGTGGATTGGTTTTTGGGTTCAAAATGCTCGTTTTCCCCACAGATGTGGATCCTGGTCACATCAGCCATCATATGAAGCTAAATACTGTCAGGACTGATGAAGAACTGTCAGGACTGAGAAAGACGGGACGATGAAGACTGTCAGGACTGATGATACTGTCAAGGGACTGATAAATATGTCAGGAACTGATAAGACAGTCAGGGACTATAAGACCTTTCAGCCTGAATAAGACTGTCCCAGACTGATAAAGACGGCAGGACTGATGAAAGACCTGTCCAGGACGGATGAGACGGTCAGGACTGATAAGACAGTCAGGACTGATGAAGACTGTCAGGACTGATAAAGACAGTCAGGACTGATAAAGACAGTCAGGACTGATGAAGACTGTCAGGACTGATGAAGACTGTCAGGACTGATAAAGACAGTCAGGACTGATGAAGACTGTCAGGACTGATAAAGACAGTCAGGACTGATAAAGACAGTCAGGACTGATGAAGACTGTCAGGACTGATAAGACTGTCAGGACTGAATAAAGACAGTCAGACTGATAAAGAGCTGTAAAGGACTGATAAAGACGTCAGGACTGATAAAGACAGTCGACTGAAATAAAGACTGTCAGGACTGAATAAAGACGTCAGACTGATGAAGACTGTAAGACTGATAAGACTGTCAGGACTTATAAAGACTGCAGTGAACTGATAAGACGTCAAGGACTGTAAAGCCTGTCCAGGAACTGATAAAGTCTTACTTCGTTGACTCTGACTATCCTCCGTCAGGTTGTACAACCATCCGATGCAGAGAGAGGAACAGGAAGTGGATCTCAGAAACTTGCCCACCAGCGACAACGGTCCATTGACAACTTGAAACCCAACACGCCGGACGAGTTTTGGCGTCCGTCCAACAAGGACGACCGGGCGGCATGTGGAGGCAAACAGGTCATCCACAACACCACATGGGCAGTAAGGAGCAGATTATTAATATAACTAACCTGTA
>NW_020861052.1:0-3658 GCF_000972845.2 Larimichthys crocea
ACTGTGGAAAGTAGCTGTACCCTGATCCAGGACCTGCCAGGCTCTTCCACCAGCCTTCTGGCCACCTCCACCTGCAGATTGTGGCATACAGCTGTACCCTGATCCTCCACCTGCCGGCCTCTACCACCAGCCTGCAGCACGTCTCCAGCTGAAGACTCTGGCAAGCAGCTGGAGCCCAACCCTCCTCCTACCAACCCTTGCCAACAACCTGCAGGCCACCTCCACCTGCAGACTGTGACAAGTAGACATGGCCTGACCATCCACCTACCAGCATTTGACAACAATCTGTAAGCAACCTCCACCCGTAGAAAGTGGCAGACGGTTGCAGTCCAAAGCTCCACTTATTAATTGAATTGAATTCAATTCAATTCAATTCAATTCAATTCAATTCAATTCAAAGCAATCTATGTACAACCAAATCATGACGACGTCCCAGTCCCAGTCAGTCCCAACAGTCCCATCAGGAGCAAGCACGTGTGAGGCTGCTGATCATTCCCCACCTCAAAGCCTCGGCTAGACAGCAGGGGAGGCAGTGCTGCAGTTTTAGCCTCTAGTGGTAGGTAGTTAGTTTCTCAGCTTGTTAAAGGAAAGTGTAAGGTTACCAACGCTAACCTTCTGTTTGTCTGAACTGATTGTCTATCTGTTTTGTGTTTGCTGGTGGCACCTCAACTCGTCCCTCATCACCTGACGGCAGCTCACACCTCGCGTCACACAGTCATCCTATAAGAGACTGATTCCCCTTCCAGATCTTCCGATTTGTTTTTGAATCCGTTTAACCTATACTTTCCTCTGCTGCTTCATGAATTATCTCCTATCCATTCCAGCTCAGTCTTATCTAGAACCACGTGCTCCGAGAGTTGCTGCCACACAAAAGCCTTGCACTGGTGTGGATCTCTCCATTCTAAGATCTATCAGTCACCTGATCCCTGAGTTCACTTATTATATGTGGTGAATAAAACTGTCTAAAATGTATCTTCTATCTGTGGTTGGTGTTTGCACTTGTGGGTCTCTCTATGTTCATTGTAATGATCCTGTGTATTATAGCCTCATACTTTATCAAGCAAAGTGTAATTAGCTGACTGAGCTCCTCATCAAGGCCATGTTCTGCATTATCTCTGTGCCGTGGGTGACAATATTCCTGTGCTAGAATACATCGCCGTCGTTTCTGTGTTATAATGTGATCAAACAAAAATAATCTTACACATACAATAATCATAAGTCACACGTCTAATATCAGTGTAAACTGGATTTGTAACATAAGAACCCTGAAGACTGGGAGGACACATCCAAACAGTCCTGACAAGGGCCTAATTAGACAACAATGGAACGTACTTTGTTGGGTGAACCAGGCTTCACTTAATAAACCAAGCTCATCATGTCAAACATTAACACACCTAAAGTTGGACCAGAAAAGGTTCAGGGCTTTTAAACCTTTCCACACTAACTTTAACCCTCAGTGTTTGACAGGACACATCATGTTCATCACTGCTTTTTCTTACGTTCGTTCAGAAACCACTGTGTGTTTAGGTTTAGTGTTAGGTTTTGATCTGGACGAGTGTGATGGAAAGGATGCAGTCCATGAAATGGCCAGCATACAGTATAAGCTTTTCTGGAGCAGGGGATTTTTTTAACACCACATTCATGCAAGAGAGTCAAGCTTGGATGGGTTTCATGCTTCATTTATGTGAATTAAAAGCAGCATGTTTAGGAGGTCGTGGTATTATTATATTCTTGTTTTCAGCTCCAGACCACTGATGTCAAGTTTTCATATTCTGCCATATCTTTGTCATTAGTGGCATAGTAACTGTGTCTGCTTTGTTAGTATAATGTACAATGTAAGTTGGTGGTTCAATTTATTATCTGATCTTGTGAACAAAACGTTTACGAGACCGGCCACATCGTCAACTACCTTATGGGATCGTCCACGTGTAAAAGACGTCAAACCCCCTTAGCACGAGGACAAGATGTCGCCGGGTGCAGTGGCGCCTCGCCTGTAATCAAGTTACCGGGAGGCTGTAGGCTGGAGAGCTCGTTTGAGCCACAGGCGCTTGAGCCTGCAGCGGACTATTCGATCGGGTTGTCGCACAAGGTCGGTCGATTGTGTTGCATCCTGGGGGGAGCCCGGGACCACAGGAGTCGTCTAAGGAGGGGCCCGAAGCCGCGTCGGACACGGCTGAGCAGGGTCTAAAGCCCCCGTGCCGTCTCCATAGTGTCGGAGATCGGCGCCTGTCATAGAGAGAGCAGTGAAGCTCGAGTACAAAGCGGGAACACGTCCCTCTTTTAATCTCTTTGGATCGTACACCAATAGCACTGGGACATGCACACTACGCCCATACAAGTCAGCTCCTTCTAGTGTCCACAAGCTTCATCTCATACTATGCAATGGCTTTTTTTTGTTTGCCATGAAAAAACCTCCACACACACGTGATGTAGTTTTTGGTCCTAGCACAACACGCGTACTCCTCCCCCTGAGGAGGCCAGAGGACGCAGTCACAGCAGTCACAATCAACAGCAACAATCTTCGTAGAAACTATATCAGGTTTTCGTCAACTGATCAATCATGAACTTCAGCTCCAAGAGGAGAAAAATCTGACAAACATGGACGGCGTAAAAATAAATTATGGTCACTACTGTCCTCAAGTCCACGCTATGTTCATTTTCTCAGCTAAACCCTGGGAGCTTTTCCTTGTACAATGTAAATTCGTAAAAAAACGGTCACTTAAAAGTTAATGAGTCTCTCATTTTACAAGACGGTTATCCGGGTCCCCAAAGATCGAAATAATTAGTGATGTCATGTAGGGTTCTTTCTAACTGAATAATTTCATCTGATCTGCTCTGCTAAAATATTGTTTTCCTTCATTTCAGCATGATCTGGCTTGACAGCTTGAAGGAGTACAAGCATTCGGCCAGAAGGGGGACCATTACTGTCAAAGGGAAATGATATACCAATGTATGTTCTATTGATGTTTATATGTGCATAAAACACATAGTCAGGTCAGAATTACCTTGTTCGGATTAAAGAACCAACAGTATTTTGCTGCCTCAATTGTCCACCTCAACGCGTATGCCTCACAGCCAGTCCAAGCGACCAACAGCCTCGTTCTTACATCAGCACAGCCTTCAGTAGTTTTGTTCCCTCACATCAAGAAACCAACAAGGACTCCATGGATAAAAACATCTGGCCTCCCGTTTTCAGCTCTGTCCGTTTTATGTGTCATTTCATAATATCAAACTTATTTCGAAATATATGCAGTCAGGAGGCACAATATCAATGGAAAAAATAAAGATGATGGAACTCAGGATTGACAAGGGCTGCTGCTGGACCTGCAGATAGACCCACCCCAACCTACGAGCCTCATTCTACAAACCTGGAGGCGGCCTCCCATGCAGACTCTGGCAAACAGCAGTAACCACAAGTGGCAGACCACACCTGACAGATATACCAACCACTCTACCAGCTTCGTGTCCAGACCACAAGCACCTCAACCTGGGAAAATTGTCGAAGGTGTAGTCTAAAACGCCACATACCAATTAATAAATTAAATTCCAGTTCATGATGGTTGCTCTAAAACTGATGAGCAGTTGGGCATTGCATGGCAAGCCAATGCCATTCCGTCTATATGGATGGTGTGAATGGGGGAATGATTATTAAAAAAAC
>NW_020861053.1:0-539 GCF_000972845.2 Larimichthys crocea
GCATCTAAGAAATACAAAATTTTCTGAGGGAGGACCCCCAGACCCCCCTGCTGGAAAATATGTCACATAAATGAAAAATTTCACCATCCCCCCTGGTTTCATTTTACAACTCGACTACTGGGTGTACCTGATCAGTTGTGAGCACTGTGCCGTCAGCCGTTTTATTGATGCCAGCGCCTGTACCTGATTGTAAAATCCAATAGCTTTGAATCTGGGATCCAAGAGGGTCGAAAGGGTCATTGCAGTTTGGCTTTCCAAAGTGTCAAATCTGTTTTGCATAGCTGTCACCAAGTTCTGTCCCAGTAGTTTGGCTGTGCTGTGGCTTATTTTTCCCATTGTGTCATACATGTACAGCATTAACATTTTTGTCATTGGAATGACTTTTGACCCTGAAACTCTTTTCTCCTCTGAGCGTTCTATTGTTGCCTGGTAAAAGGGGGCAAGCAATTGCAGGCACGCAGCAGTGGTTTCATAGTCCTCGGATGACAGAGGTCTCACATCCGTTTTAAGCATGGCAAGAGCTGCCCCCACTGACTGTC
>NW_020861054.1:0-654 GCF_000972845.2 Larimichthys crocea
ACAGCTCTGACAAAGTATATGATAGTCCAACACTTTTGCCTATAAATCAGCCAAAAAGTCAATGGAGTCTCATTTTTTTTTTCAAAAAAATTGGCAGCGTTGACTTTGACACGCCATCACGGCCACACCCTCTGATGAAAAGTTGTGATTTTGATAACTTTTCATTGTCGAGGCCTTGAGAACACACACGCCAAGTTTCAAGCACATTGGATGAAATCCCTAGGAGGAGTTCGTTCAAATGCGACCCCTAGAAATGAGGCCAAAACCGGAAAAGTCCAAATTTGACAAAAATTGGACGCCGTACGCTTCACTGAAGCCCGGGGCACCAAGAGACTTTTTTGTGCGTCTGGGCATGTTACATACTCCCACCAAGTTTCGTACACGTGGATGAAACCGTGGCGAGGGGCACCGCCAAAAACGCACACCTAGGTGGCGCTGTGGAGGCATATGCGCACGTCCATGTGTGAGACCCCCAAAATGCGAAATTTTACGCCTGACATGGGGGGGTACGTAAATTTTCGTGAGTTTTCGGGGGGATATGGATATGGGGATATGGGGATTGTCACACCGCGGTGAGGTCAAGCTGGGTTTTTGTTATGTCTTGTCATTTCCTGTTTTATTTTGAAAGTTAATTCTCCTCTCGTTTCAGGTCAC
>NW_020861055.1:0-686 GCF_000972845.2 Larimichthys crocea
CATAGAGTACTGTTAGAGTACTGATAAATCCAGTACGCCTAGAGTACTGATTCATAGAGTACACCTTGAGTACTGATTCATAGAGTACGCCTAGAGTACTGACTCATAGAATACTGATAGAGTACTGATTCATAGTGTACTGATTCATAGAGTTTGTCTAGAGTACTGATTCATGGAGTACTGATTCGTAGAGTACTGATTCATAGAGTTTGTCTAAAGTACTGATTCATAGAGTACTGTTAGAGTACTGATTATTTCAGTACGCCTAGAGTAATGATTAATACAGTATGTCTAGAGTACTGATTAATAGAGTACTTGTAGAGTGCTGATTCATAGAGTAGGCCCAGAGTACTGATTAATACAGTACGTCTAGGGTACTGATTAATAGAGTACTGTTAGAGTACTGATTGACAGAGTAAGTCTAGAGTAATGATTCATATAGTACGCCTAGAGTACTAATTCATAGAGTACTGTTAGAGTACTGATTCATAGAGTACGCCTAGAATACTGATTCATGGAGAACTGTTAGAGTACTGATTAATACAGTACGTCTAGAGTACTGTTTTATACAGTATGCCTAGAGTACTGATTCATAGAGTACTGTTAGAGTACTGATTAATCCAGAACGCCTAGAGTACTGATTAATACAGTGTTATGTCTCGAGTACTGATTAATAGAGTACTTGT
>NW_020861056.1:0-770 GCF_000972845.2 Larimichthys crocea
TTAAACAAGGATTTATTTATTTTTTAATTTCAGGCAAATTGATGCACTTAAAATCTTTTCTGTTACAGACTAAAAAACAATGTTAATAAAGTTATTCTTTGTTGTAAGTTGAACTATAGTTCTTTCTTTTTTCTTTTTTGTTTTCTTTAATGTTGATGAGGATACAATGTTATGCAGAGGTGTACTTATTACAATTTTATAGACAAATGATATTATTTATAGACGCGGCGGAGAGTGGGGGGGCACGAATTGTTTTCTTCTTGCTAGGGGGGGCGTAACAGAAAATAATTGAGAAGCACTGACTTAGGGAGTTAACTGAAGTTATCACTTCTTAGACACTGAACACAGCCTTCCTGAACAATATGAGCAGGTGTGGTTTAACTTTTTTTTTTTCAAATGGATTATTTATGGTCCTGAATTCCTGTGTTTTAATGAATTCATCTGCTGATCATCTTTTATTCATGACTATTCATCAATATAAATATATGAAGAAATTTTTTAACTGATCTATAAGAAGGTGTGTGAGAACTTGTGGTACTGTATTGGTACTGTATGAATCAACCAACAGACATAGAATCATGCTGTGATTGGTGGTGTCGCTCTCTTACGACGACAACGTGCTTTACGGTAACGTATTGTGTCACTTCCGGTTATCGGTGTTGCTGCCACGGTGCTCACTGCTCTGTTCACCTAAACAGATTTTTGTATATTTCTCACATCTGCGATTATCTACTTATCTCTGCACTAACCACAATCTGATAGTTTCTCCA
>NW_020861057.1:0-2611 GCF_000972845.2 Larimichthys crocea
CATCTTTGATGTTAGATAAAAACACCTGTCACCATAGTGTAAAGACTGTAACTATGCTGTGGTATACACAATCTTAGAGGTTTTGTTGTAGTATACTATTTAGAATATGAAGTATACGTTAGCAGGGGTTTGTTGTAGCATTGTAAACTTCTTTTGGAGTAGAAGCAGATGTCTGCCGGGGGCTGTGGAGTGTGTTCAAAGAACACCACAAAAGCGAAGAAAGTTAGAACACAGTAGAGGCGGACGAGGCACAGCTGATACGCAGTTTTGATATATGCTAATGCTAGTAGTTTTAGAAATCCCAGCACAATAATTGATAACATGATCATGTATCGTTGGATATTTGTTTATTGGAAGAGAGAAAAAACAGCTGGAACATAATAGCCCTATGTTTCAAGCATGAATCAGTTACCTTCATAACGGATAGGTTTCGTTTTCTGTGAAGACATAAATTCTACGGCGATCAACATCTGAAGCTTCTCCAGGGGCCTTGAAAGACTGAATTTTGGAACAAATGTTGCACGAGTCGGGACTCAACACCCAGACTTTCTGATACACAACAATGCATTGTCTGAGAAACAGAAATGTCTATGCCCATCCATTTGGTGTTAATCTGCTCAACTAGACAAGTAAAAACAGCGGTGGTGCAAGAGGAAAGTCACAGAATCATAACTGTCAGGATTCTATCCTCTGGGTAACAGGAATCTCTGTCTAAAGCATCAACGCAAGCCACTTCATTTAATAAGTAGTGGAGATATTTTTGTTCGGACAAATGTGGTGGCTGACGGACAGCTTTGCCATTTTATGTGTTTATCTGTCTTGATACGTGGCTTTATTATTTTGGGGGCCAACCAATGCATGTTCAATCATGTCCCCTGGAATCAACATCCCAGCCGCCTTCTACTCTTTCATTTTTGGGTCCTTCTGTACTAGAGCTAGTCATTAGGAACTGCGTTTTCAACTCAAGCTTTGCGCTATTGTCATTACCTTTATTGGAAAAGCGTGTCCCAATATCATTTGAACTGGGCATGAATTATGCAAGGACGTTTATCACGCAATTAATCGCAAAACAATCATAAAAAAAAATCAAAAAAGTCAGTTGGTCCCACAAACGCGCAAGAATCTGCCTAAACCAGCCAGAGCTGAAAGAAACTGAACAGTTAGTGTAATAAATAAACTGATATACTGACAGAAAAAGGAAATATTCTTACCACTTTCCTGAGTAAACAAAGAATACAAATCTGCAAGATTAGGATGCATTTGTCGGTGTTTTTCTTTTCTTCTGGTCTGAGAGGCTGCCTACGAGAGATACAGGAGCGCCACCCCACTCCAGGTTCAGGAGCGGCGAGTGAAAAATCTACACATTGGCCAACGTTCCCACAAACAGCTCTTCTGGCACTGCACACGACACCCCAACACACACACCTAACTCGATACTTACTGGCAGGACACGTCACAGCCAAACATTCCTCCACACCTACTCAACTGTAATCACCCATCAGGATTTTCTGAAAACCCTTTCTATTAGACCGGCAACACCCACAACAACGAAAAAGTCCGGACAGTTTTCCACTTCATTCATTTCGGCTGGTATTTAACTTCATTTGAATCAGACACAAGGACAAATTCACAGGATCATGATATCAATCATTACGTTGTTTATTCAAGGTGTTTAGAGCACACAGGAGTCACCAGTGTTCATCACTAACAGCCGCAAAAGCACCACAGAATTAACCCTGAAATGATATTTACTAAAAAAGGTAATATGATGACAGGGGGTAAAAAATACATAATTTTAGTCCATAATTTGCTTGTTGCTGCAGTTTGTGGTATTGTGTCAGAGGTTCGGTTCCGAAGCAGTCCTGGTCGTAACTGGTCCAGATGGAGCGAGAAATGAATAACTGAAACATGTAGAAGTTAGAGTTGATAGAATTAATATGTATGGCAAAGCATGGATTTTTAAATGTTTCTAACTACTCTAAAACATTATACAACCATGTGCAATGTTAACCCGCAAACATCTATTTTTCTCATTAAAAGAATATTCTAATCTTTTCTTCGACTTTCATTTTGTACTTTTTATTATTACTAGTTCGAAGCCGTGCCAATATTACAAATCTTAGCAACAATGAATGCCGATTACGGAAATAATATTTCACGATATTGGAATAGAGTGGAAACATTATTACATGCTAAAACAATTATCAGCCTTATTTTTAATAATGTCACATTTCAGTTATGTAAGTATTTTTGTTTTACCTTTACAGAGAAGACTCACATCCACTGACAGCAACGAGAGCTCAAGCAAACTTAGAACTTCTAAATAAGACAGACAAATATTGCAACAAAGATTTACTTTGAGTCAAATCAAATCAGGTAATCAGCTTCTCTGACTTCAGAGGGGGTCAAGGTCAACACCTAGAATGTAATAGTTACTGACAATAAAGAACACAGAAACTATTTGGTGAACATTCTGCAACAGTTCAGTATCTTAATATGGACTGGACATCCCAAAAGTTGATGCTTAAATCTGCTTGATCACACAAATACATCAGTATGATAAGTGCATTTTGTTCAGCGGATGAAACCAGCAGACATGTTATTATGTTGA
>NW_020861058.1:0-860 GCF_000972845.2 Larimichthys crocea
TACCCTACCACTCTAAGGTAAAGTAGGTAATGCCCCAGAGGTAAAACATGAAATTATTAGACTAAAATTGGCACAAAATGTCATGTTTGTTATTATTATGCACTCTGTAATTGTTTATAAGTCCATTATCTCTGCTGGTAGGCAGAATGGTGTTGGTCTTAACTCAATGTGCGCTCGTGTGGCCGGCATCCTCGCTCCACTGATCAGGCTCCTGGACGTCTACCATTACACCATCCCTATGCTGATATATGGCATCGTCCCCATTGCTGCTGGGGGTTTCTGTATATTCCTGCCTGAAACCCGCAATGTTGAACTCCAGGACCACGCTCAACTCATGTGAGTTGATTAACCCTTCCACACAGGGTATTCAGGCTTACTTCCCTTACTGAAACATTTAATATAATAATCTTCTTGTTTTTAATTTCAGGAAACCTGTGGACAAGACTGCAGACACAGGATCCATCAGTCAATCAGAAAAGTCCACAAAAATGTAACTTACTGAAACTTAATCATGTTGAACTTGAAATGTTTTGTGACTGAAATTAGAATTTGTGTATGTTTAATTATATTTACCGTATTTTCCGGACTATAAGCCGCTACTTTTTTTCCCATGCTTTGAACCATGCGGCTTATACAAAGATGCTGCTTTTCTGTTGTTCTAACAAGAAGTGCAAAAACAAGACAGACAGGGGAAGTCAGTGCAAAGAAGAACAAATTATTTTCACACCCTCACCCCCTCATCATGGAAAGCACACGAAGAAGTTCGTATGATGCAGCTTTTAAGGTTGAAGGCCATCGATCTGGCTATCCAGGAAGGAAATAGAGCTGCTGCACTTAAGCTTGGCGTTAATGAATCCATG
>NW_020861059.1:0-1023 GCF_000972845.2 Larimichthys crocea
AGTAAATGAACATGTACTGTATGTAGAACATTATAACAACATACAATGAGATATAAAGTAAATAGTCTTGAAGATCTTGTAAATTAAAATAGTTTCTTACCGTGTCCTTGTCTTCTCCCATATCTAAGGTACCTGCAGTAGAATAATAATAACTTCATTATAAGATGATCATGAATGACTGAATGGGAGTCCGGTTACACTGATATGCAGCTCAGTGTCACAGTATCTCACTGTCTGCTGAGCAGATATTTTAAAGTGTACAGTGGGTTTTTAAAGCTTTTTTGCTGAACACAGCTGCCGTTGACTGGCAATATGGAGACGTGACCTTGAACCAAACAGTACCCCACAACTCAGCAATGATCTCTACATGCTGGTTATAAAGCAGTAATTCTTTGTAGTTTTATTTCTATTGCAGCAGATTTAATCTGTAGACATTATCTTATAAGCAGTCAACTGTGAATACCAACATTAAAATCTCACCTGTTTGATTTTGCATTGATATTGGGGTATCTATCGATTTGTCGGATTCATGATCCAGATTTTCCTTCTGCTCTTTATTTTCATCACACATCAGTCTACTGTAGCAGTGTGGATCATTTTCAGAGACCATGACATCTATTTTTTCAAATAGAGCTATTATCTCTGTTTCATCCATCATACTTCTTGTACATGTGTGGTATCTTTTTTCATCAAAACTGCTGTTGGCTTTCAGGTCTGTCAATGCACTTTCACATTTTTCATCCGACTCATGAGTCACAACTGTCATTAAATAGGAAAGTGATCCTTTCCCAAAAGCGTTTTCTAACCACTGCAGTCCTGAACTGTAATGGCTGTTATGCAGACCATTTGTTAACAGCAAGAGAAAGGCGTGAATTCCCTTATTTAATGGGAATGTCTCAGTGTCAGTGTTTTGTAGACCAAGCATGTTAATGACAGAGATGTGCCGACCACATAAATCATACAGTTTAGATGAAAACTGTCCCACATGTACTTGTTTTTCATGGTCAAGTAAAATATTTTTTG
>NW_020861060.1:0-603 GCF_000972845.2 Larimichthys crocea
ACCTGGTTTGGTTTTGTGTGCGTGCAGGAATTCAAGTGACGAGGTTAACATAGAAAACACAGTAAACAAAACAAACAAAAAAAAAAAACACGAGGTGTGCCTCCAAGAAAATCCCATTACAGCTTGCCACTTTGGGACTGCAACCTGACGCTAATGCATGTTTTAAGTGCAACATCTAATGCTATAAAACAAACCGAGTATACAGTGCAGAGCCAAGAAATCTGAACCTGAAGGTAAAGGGGCAAAACCATTACAATCATATCACTAAGTGGAATGCAAAGTGCACTGGGTGGGCCGACGTTGGCTCTCGTTGATCTACGCTTGTGCAGCCCTCATGAAACACGAGTTTATACTGAATAAACAGTGTGGGTGAAGCAGAGGATCAACTACAAGACGTTAATGTCATCTTGCACAACTTGAAACTGGTGTTATCATGTTTAGACAAACAAATCTGCATATTTAAATGAACATAAAGTCACAATTTCTGAGTAACAAGGACTTGAAGTCACATCGTGTCTAAAACGGGCTGACCAGGGCGTCGAATTTAACGATAATCTGTGATGGCTCAACAGGTACGACTAAATGAGTGTGATTATTTTATGC
>NW_020861061.1:0-542 GCF_000972845.2 Larimichthys crocea
CAACAATATCGTAATCATAGTAGATAATACTTTACCCAGAAACTAATGGCCCCTTATGGGTTCATGTGGGGCTTATGAAAATGGAATGATATATTCATCAAATGCATGTTGATGGAAAGATGTGAGGTCAGGTCACATAATTTGGCATATTTTGAAATGTTTCATAGATATTTGTACTGTTTTCTGCCCCCATTTGAAAATTATTGCTGTAATTGTTTTGCTATGGCGTCTACAATTAGGGGCCGGTATGTTGGAGCCATATTGAATCCTGAGATATAATTAGAAAATATGTAAACTTGTTTTCAGTTAATTATAGAATTTCATTTATAAAAAGCAATGATTAAGAAGGAAATTATCGAGAACTGCAGCCACCCTAGTTTAAAATGTGTAAAGGTACTTAATGCTTATTTTATTTCAACTGTGATGCGCCTCCCACAGAGAGGTGGCTATAATTTTTATAAATGAACGTTGTGGAGTGGTTAGGTGGCGGAGCGTTATAGTTTTCCAACCACACACACAAATGTTTAGACCTTGCAAGTTAC
>NW_020861062.1:0-562 GCF_000972845.2 Larimichthys crocea
ATATTAGTTTACCAGTCCTACTTCATTGCCACAATCTGTTGTATCATTGTTATTTTTTGGCAAACAACTTAAAGATGCGTTGTTTAAGATTTAGTGGAACCAACTGCTCGCCTCACTTTCCCTTTCCAAGCCTGTAGGTGAACCTGTGGTGCCTGCAAGTTCACTAAAAACTCACTAAAAGGCCCCAAATCAGTGCTTATAATGTTTGGTCCCATTGTGGGTTACTGTAGAAACATGGCAAGTCAACATGGTGGACCAACTCCGTCTCAATTTAAGGTAATAAAATCACAATGATTCTTATTTTCAGGTGATCGTACACAAACCAGATTTTGTATTATTATATAACATTTCTCCTCAATAGATCCTCCTAAATATTAAACACTGGACCTTTAAGTTCAATAGTAAAGTACATGTACTCAAATACAAATCTGTGGTAATCATACTTTATTTGATCCATGCTACTTTACACTTCTACTACACCAGACATATTCGACAGCTATACTAGTTACTTTAAAAATAATTTTAGATGCATTACATATAATTATGTTATGTAGTTTAATGC
>NW_020861063.1:0-603 GCF_000972845.2 Larimichthys crocea
GATATATAAAAGATCAAATTTACAGTTAAATATAAATTTAACTTCTTTTAGCTTCTCCACATCAACACCCCCGCCAGAACTCTGAGATCCTCGAGTCAGCTGCTACTGGTCGCCCCTAAAACAAAACTGAAAACCAAAGGTGACCGATCCTTTGTGGCGGCGGCCCCTATAGGCTCTGATCTGCAGGATCATTTAAGGTTTTTAAATCCTCCACACCTTTTCTCTCTGGCTTTTAACCAAGTTTAAATATCTTAGCATTTATCTTAACCTTCTGTAATTATGGTATTATATGTTAATTATATGTATTAACCTGTACAGCACTTTGGTCAACCTCAGTTGTTTTTAAATGTGCTTTATAAATAAAGTTTGAGTTGAGTTGAGTTAAATAATGTGCAACAACTGCAAAAAGTGATTGACCGTGTTTGTGTCTGCTGTACATACCTATGTAAATAAATAAATAAATTATAATGCACAGGTACAGGTGTCTGAATGTTCCTTGATTAAATTAATTTATACCACCATTTACACCACTGTCTATTTTATTTATCTTTATTTTTTCTTCTTTTGATTGTCCTAACTTATTTTTAATTACACTTGTCTATC
>NW_020861064.1:0-9045 GCF_000972845.2 Larimichthys crocea
CAGGGCTAAGTTGTGTGGACAGTGTTTGGGGGTGGATGGTGTGGACAGTGTGTGACAGTGTGGACAGTCTGTGGACAGGTCGTTGGACAGTGTGTGTGGACAGTGTGGACAGTGTGTGTGGATGGTGTGGACAGTGTGGTGGACATGTTTGTGGATGGCTGTGGACAGGTGTGGACATGTGTTGTGGACGGCCTCGTGTACAGTTGTGGACAGTGTGTGGACAGTGTGTGGTGGACAGTGTGTGTGATGGTGTGTGGACAGTGTGTGGATGGTGTGTGAGGTGGTGTGGGACAGTGTGTGGGACAGTGTGTGGACCAGTTTGGACAGTGTGTGTGGATTGTGTGGACAGTGTTGTGGACAGTGTGGACATGTTTGTGGATGGTGTGGTGGACAGTGTGGACAGTGTGTGGACATGGGTGTGGAGTGGTGTGGACAGTGTGGACAGTGTGTGGACAGTGTGTGGGACATGTGGACAGTTGGGACATGTGTGGACAGTGTGGGACAGTGGTGGAATGGTGTGGACAGTGTGGACAGTGTGGGATGTGTGGACAGTGACAGTTGTGGACAGTGTGTGGACAGTGTGTGGGACAGTGTGTGGATGGTGTGGGTACAGTGTGTGGACAGTGTGTGGACGGTGTGGACAGGTGTGGGACAGTGTGTTGGGACAAGTGTGGACAGTGTGTGGACAGTGTGTGGGACAGTGTGAGTGGACAGTTGTGGACAATGTGGAATGTGTGGACAGTTTGTGGACAGTGTGGACAGTGTGTGGAAGGTTGTGGACAGTGTGACAGTGTGAGGACGTGTGTGGATGGTGTGGACAGTGTGTGGCAGGTGACAGTGTGTGGACAGTGTGTGGACAGTGTGGGACAGTGTGTGGATGGTGTGGACAGTGTGTGGATGGTCGTGTGTGGTGTGGTGACGTGTTGTGGACAGTGTGTGGACGGTGTGGACAGTGTGGACAGTGTGTGGACAGTGTTGGGTGTGGGTGTGGACAATGTTGGGGACAGTGTGTGGACAGTGTGTGGATGGTGTGGACAGTGTGGACAGTGTGTGGATGGTGTGGGACAGTGTGGGACAGTGGTGTGGACAGTGTGTGGACAGTGTGAGGACAGTTGTGGACAGTGTGTGGCAGTGTTGTGGAGGCAGTGTGTGGGACAGTGTGGACAGTGTGTGGACAGTGTGTGGACAGTGTGGACAGTGTGAGGACAGTGTGTGGATGGTGTGGACAGTGTGTGGGCGTGTGGACAGTGTGTGGACAGTGTGTGGACAGTGTTGTGGATCGGTGTGTGGCATGGTGTGGACAGTGTGTGGACCAGTGTGTGGACGGTCGTGGACCGTGTGGGACAGTGTGGAAGTGTGTGGACATTGTGGGACGTGTGTGGACAGTGTGGACAGTGTGTGGATGGTGTGTGGACAGTTGTGTGGATGGTGTGTGGATGCTGTGGACCAGTGTGTGGACAGTGGTGGACCGTGTGGACAGTGTGTGGATGGTTGGGACAGTGTGTGGACAGTGTGGACAGTGTGGTGTGATGGTCTTGTGGACAGGTGGAGTGTGTGGGGACAGGGTGTGGATGGTGTGGACAGTGTGGAAGCTGTGTGGACAGTGTGGACATGTGTGGACAGTGTGGACAGTGTTTGGATGGTGTGGACAGTGTGGGACAGTGTGGGACAGTGTGGACAATGTGGACAGTGTGTGGACATGGGACAGGTGGACAGTGTGTGGACAGGGGGGGGGGGGGGTTTGGCTGTGGCAGTGTGGCGTGTGAGGACAGTGTGTGGGACATGTGTGGACAGTGTGGACAGTGTGAGGACATGTGGACAGTGTGTGGGACAGTGTGAAGGACGAGTGTGGGACAGTGGGATGTGGACAGTTGAGGACAGTGCAGTGTGTGGCGATGTGGACGTGTGGACGGTTGTGGACAGTGTGGGACAGGTGTGTGGACCGTGTGGACAGGCAGTGTGTGGGACAGTGTTTGGGACCTGGGACAGTGTGCAGGTGTGGACAGTGTGGTGGACAGTGTGTGGACAGTTTGGTCGGTGAGGCAGCGCGTGCTGGAGCGTGGACTGGCGGGTCTCACTCTTAGGGCAGCTCATTTGATTTCTTACCCGATAAAAGGAACAAACTCTGACAGAGTCGTCGTCGGGGCTGCAGAGGAAGAAGAAAAGTTCAGTCAGCAGGGAAACCACAGGTGAGCTTCAGGTGTGACTGTCCGTCTTCAAACGTGTGCTGAAGTCCTGAAGGAATGAACGGCTGACACTGACGGAGGTGACGGAGGTCTGATCATGACGTGGCAGGAAATACTGACCTCTTGTGTTTGCAGGTCAGCATGGCCGCTGAGATCGGCACAGTGGAGACAGCAGCTCCGCCCACGTACTGAGAGACTCGAGCTGCCACACCGCAGGATCTGTCCAACAGAAGGAGAACGTCTTCAGACGGAGGTCCACCAAACCCGCCAGACATCCTGAGGCGGTGCCTACATGTTCAGATACCGCAGGGTGCTAACTGGTCTCGCTTCGTCTGGTCTTGAGTCTGGTCTTAGTCTGTCTGGGTCTTAGCTTTCTTCGGTCTTAGTTTGTCTTGGTCGTGTCTGTGCTGCTTTTGTCTTGGTCTTAGTCTGGTCTTGTCCTGGCCTTGGCTTGTCTGGTCTTGTCGGTTGAGTCTGGTTTGGCGTATTCGTTCTAGTAGGCCTTGGTCTTCGGTCGCTGTCTTGGTCTTGTCTTGGTGCTTTGTCTGTGGTCTTGTCCTGGCCTTGAGTCTTGGTTCTTGGTCTTTGGTCTTGGCTTGTCTTGGTCTTGGCTTGTCCGGTCTTGATATCTTGTCTTGGTCTTGGTCTTGTCTTCTGGTCTGTTGTCTTGGTTCTTGGTTTGTCTTGGTCCCTTCATAGCAATACAGACAGCATTATGAAATAAACTTAATTACAACAACATGTGACCCTGACCGATGAGGTGGGAGGCTCCACCCTCCAAACAGGCTCCCTCCGCAGCGGCGCCCCATGAACAGGCTGTTGAATTTACTGTCGCAGGGCGGCCAGGTAGCTTGGCGGACGCGGGTGGGACCCTGCTGAGGCGACAACACAAGAAGCATCATGGAAGGCTGGCGGTGGGCCGGCAGTGTGGCGATGTGTGGGCGTCGTTACCGACGGCAGGAGCAGGAAAAGGGGGAAGTAGTTCAGCCACCATCAGGGCGTCTGCGGCAGCTGGCTCTAACGAAGCAGCAAGAGGGTGGTGCTGAGGAGCTCTGATCTCGCACCCACCACCACCTTCACCGGGGAGGCGTCTGAGAGTACATTACAGCTGGAAGACACAGGACACGACAGCCAATCAACAACATCAGGCACCAACCCACCGCCATCAAGCACACCAAAGCAGCACCAACCCACTCGGCATTATCAACACCATCAGGCCACCCATCAGACACCCACCACTGCCATCATTCAACACCATCAGCACCAACCACCCTCAATCATCCAACACAGCACCCAACCCACTCCATCATCAACACCATCATCAACATCAGGCACCAACCACGCCATCGTCCACATCACAGCCAGAACACTCGCAGCATCAACACATCCATCACACCAACCACTCGCATCATCAACACGCATCAGCACCATCCGCACCAACCACTCCCATCCATCACAACACCATCAGCACCAACCACTCCATCATCAACATCAGCCCAACCCCTCCATTCATCAACACCATCTAGGCACCAACCACTCATCGTCAACTTCAGCACCAACCACTCATCTCATCATCATCATCTCTCAGCACCAACATACCACTGCATCAATCAACACCATCCAGCGGCACCACACGCACCCATCATCAACATCAGCACCAACAGCGCAGCACTCCATCCATCAACACATCAGCACCATCGGCACCTAACCACTACCATGCAGTCAACACCAGCACCAACCACTCCATGCATCAAGCACCATCGCACCAACCACTCCATCCAGTCAACATCTAGCACCCACCACTCCATTCATCAACACCATCAGCACCAACCACTCCATCATCAACATCAAGCAGCCAACCACCTCCATCGTCAACATGCAGCACCAAACACTCCATCCATCAAACATCAGCACCAACCACTCCATCATCAACATCAGCACCAACCACCCATCATTCAAACACCATCAGCACCTCGCAGCACCCAACCACCACATCACTGGCCACCACTCATCGCAACCATCAGCACCAACCACTCCATCATTCAACACACGCAACCAAACCACTCCATCATCAACATCCAGGCACCCAACCATCCATCAATCAACATTCCTCAGCACCAACTACACTGCCAATCATCAACTCATACCAGAGCCAACCACTCATCATCAACACCACCAATCAGCACCAACCACTCATCATCAACACATCAGCACCAATCAGCATTTCCAACCAGCCCATCATCAACCACCATCAGCACCAACCAATCCTCATCAAACATCGACCAACCACTCCATCTCAACACCATCGCACCAACCACTCTCATGCGGTCAACACCCATCAGCACCCCAACCACTCACTCACATAGCCAAACCAGCACTACATCATATCATTAGAACCACCACTCATCATCAACATCAGTCAACCCAACCACTCCACCTTCATCATCAACAGCATCAGCACCAACCCTCGATCTCAACACCAAGCACCAACACTCCAATCGTCAACATCAGCACCACAAACTCCACCTTCATCAACAACCATCTCACATCGTCAACGCACGCAACCACTCCATATCAACACCATCCACATCTATCCACCTCAGCACCAACCACTCCATCATCAACACCATCATCAAACATCAGCACCCAACACTCCATCGTCAAATCAGACCAACCACTCCATAATTAACATCAGCACCAACCACTCTCACATCATCTCAGGCACCGAAACGCACTCCATCATCAACATCATCACCACATCAGCACCAACCACTCGCCTAATCATCATTCAGCACCAACCACTCGCATCTCAACAATCATCACCAATCGAGCACGCAAACCACTCATCATCATCATCCAGCACAAACCACTCCCATCATGCAAACATCATCGCCGCACCAACCACTCCCATCATCAACATCAGCACACCAACCACTCCCATCATCACATCATCAGCACCAAGCGCACTTCCCATGCACTCACGCATCCACACAAGCACAAACCCCACTCCATCATCAATCATCAGACAACCCTCCATCCATCATCAACACATCAGCACCACCACTCCCATCATCAACACCATCAGCACCTAACCACTCATCATCCAACATCGCACCAACCACTCCATCATCAGTCATCAGCACCAACCACTCCGCTCAATCAGGACATCCATCGCCCCAACCACTCCATCACACCCACAATCATCAGCCCACCACTGCCATCATCCGAACATCATCATCAGCACCAACCACTCCATCATCAACATCATCAGCAATACCAACAGCTACCACCATCACAAACATCAGCACCACCACCATCATCAGCAGCATCAGGCACACTCCTTCATCCAATCTGACACATCAGCACCAACCACTACCTCATAACACGCATCATACAACGCACAGCACCACCTACCGTAAAACCCTCACATCAACACATCAGCACGCAAGCCACTCCATCATGCAACACATACAGCCATGCACCCACACTCCATGCATCACACAATCAGGCACATCCACCCACTCCAATCATTCAGCATCATCAGCACCATCAACCAACTCCAACCTCCACTCATCAACAACCATCAGGCAGACAACCACTCCATCATCACTCCTCATCAGCACCAAAGCACCTCCACTCATCATCAACCACCACATCAGCCCAAACTCACCACTCCATCCACATCATATCACCAAGCACCAGCCCACACCACTCCAATCATCAACAACATCAGCACCCAAACCACTCGCATCAACAACCCATTCAGCCCAACCACTCTCGCATCATCAACATCACATTCAGCACCAACCACTCCATCAATCACACAACATCAGTCACCACCATCCACATCAACCACGCCATCATCAACATCAGAACACCACACTTCACTAGAAACCACTCCAACCTCAGCATCATCACTGCGACAACCACTCCATCATCAAAACCATCAGCACTCCAACCACTCCATCATCAACACCAGCACCAACCACTCCATCATCAACCATCACACCACCACTCCATCATCCAGCATCATCAGCACCAACGCACTCCATCATCAACACCATCAGCACCAACACCCATGCATCAACATCTCATCATTCAGCCACCAACCACTCCCATCACAACAAACATCAGCACCAACCACTCCATCATCACAACAGCACACCACTCCCACACACAACCAACTCATCACCAATCATACCACCAGCCTAACAGCACCAACACTCCCCATTAACATCAGCACCAACCACTCCATCATCAAGCACCATCACGTGACAGGGGAAACCGCAGTGCAACTGGAATATGCCCATGTCGCGTGTAACGCAACATGTGGAATAACAGCTGATCCTGGGAACACTGTGTGAACATCATCGACCCTCATCATCAGTCACCACACTCAGGACACCGAACCGAACTTTACAATCTCTGGATCCGGCTGAATGCCGCGCGCTGAAGTCGGCCTGAACGTCAGGCTGTGAGATGGTGCGAACGACTGAGCTGATCGAGGCAGCAGCTCCGAGCAGGTACTGCAGCACGACAGGTGGTACGATCAGGTGAAGAATCAGTTATTGATGATGGATCATAATACACAGTCGTCAGCTCGGAACCGTTCCCTGCCAGTCCGGACTGTGTGATCAGGATGATCAGACGAGGAATTGATTCCGCACGAGAAGCAGGATGTGGTTCGCTGGGTCCAGGAAGCGACTTCCTGACAACTAAACCAAACCACAAAACAAACCTAAAAAACAAACCTCAGTCTGCTGTGTCTGTCTGTCTGTTGTCTGGCTGTCTGTTCGTCCTGTGTCTTTCTGTGTCTTCTGTCTGTCTTGTTTGGTGTCTGTCTGTGCGTCTGTGTCTGTCGTCGTCTGTTTGGTCTCTTGTCCTGTCTCGTCTGTCTGTCTGGGTCTGTCGTCTGTCTGTCTGTCTGTGTCTGTCTGTCTGGTCGGTGTGTCTGTGCGCTCGTGTTTGGCTGTGTCTGGTCTGTGTTTTGTCGTCTGTTGTGTCTGCTGTGTCCGGTCTGTCTGTCTGTCTGTCTGTTTGTGTCTGTCGGGTTGTGTCTGTGTCTGCTGTGTCTTGGTCTGTCTGTCTGTCTGTTCCCTGTCTGTGTCTGTCGGTGGCTGTCCTGTCTGTCTGTTTGTGGCTGTCTTTGTGTCTGGTCGTGCTGCTGTCTTCTGTCTGGTCTGTCTGTCGTCTGTCTGTCGGTCTGTTTGTCTGTCTGTCTGTTCCACCTGTGGGGGTATCCTGTAGTCAAGACGCTGTCTCTCACTGTCGATGCTGCTCGTTGGTCTGTCCGCTCGAGGAGTTCGGTCTGTCCTTCATGGAGCTCTCTCAAGGATGGCGACGACAGCTGACTTCCTGTCTTATGCAGAGAGAGGCAGAAAGACAGCTGACTTCCTGTCTGCTGCTCTGTGGCTGGTGTGTGTGTGTGTGTGTGTGGTGTGTGTGTGGGTGTGTGTGTGGTGTGGTAACCTTGGTGAAATGTTGTTTTACAGAGTTTTGCATGCTGGACCTGCGCATCTGTTTCCCACGGCAACATCATCCTCGACTCTCTGGGGTCCACACTCACCCAGGGCCGCCCTCCTTTCCTTTGGACTCGTAGGCTGGTGGAGCAGCTTCAGTCGCAGCAGACGAGCAGACTGCTGTTTCCTGAGAACAACAGGGAGCAGTTTAGACCTGCAGCCACACTGACGGCAGTGTAGACCACCTGAGCGTCCCCCGTCGTCAGGGGAAGCCGGCTTCCTGTGAAAGTTTTGTGGCACTAAATCTTCTAGCATGGTCCGGCCTGCGGCTGGGATCGCGGTCAGATCTGATCTGTGATAGTTGTATGTTTTCTGGTTTGAGTTGTCATCACGGCCCACGCTGGGCTCTCTCCTGGTGACTCCCTGACTGTTCAGGACTCCCGAATCTCAGCCTGGAGGTTGGCCTGAGAGGTCCCCTCAAAGAAGGCGGTCCTGCAAGAACATAGCAGCAGTTTAGCAGGCGCTCCTTCAGTGAATTCCTGTTCGGCATGCTAATACAAACGTTTAAGCTGATGCTGACCTGCAGTTTGGGTTTTGGGCCTTGTGCTGAGATGACGTCGGTTGTCGTCCACGCTCAGGGCGGCTTATCAGGCTCTGTGTAAACCTCCGACTGTGTCGTACAGCAGTCCAGCGTCCTCTTCAGCGCTCCTGACTCCTCTGACCCAACCGGATCTGAGTCCAGAAACCTACAGGCACAGAGCCAGATTTATACTGTGCTGTGACATCACTTCCTCGTTTGTTGATTGAACGTCCTTGTCGCCGTGGAGATGGCTGTCTGTTACCATGGAGACTGAAGTCTAGTGTCTGTTTCAGCTGGTGAAGGTCGGCGTCGTGGAGCAGAACTTCCTGTCCACCTCAGGTAGACACACTCACCTGTCGTCTGCCCCCCCCATCATCTCACTGTTCACACACCTGCTCTCTGTCCACAGTCGACTCTGATGACATCACACTGGGATCTCCTCCCTCACAGTCAGCCGCACCAATCAGCATCGCCTCCACACCTCCCCCCTCCCCCTCCATGAGGTACTTCCTGTTTACAGCAAAACCTTTTGTCTTACTCTGATGAGAACCCTAACCTGTCCTCCTGCACCTCCCCTCAGCTGTCCAGGGGAGGTGATGGGTCTGCAGGTGGACTACTGGAGCAGTCAGGTTGGAGGAGCTGGAGGAGGAGGTGGAGGAGGAGAGAGGAGGAAGGAGGTGGGGATGAAGAACACACTGAAGAGCAACTTCCGAAGTCTTCAGGTGTCGAGGATCAGCGGAGGAGAACTGATGAGCATGACGGTGGTGACAAAGGAGAAGAACAAGAAAGGTGAGGAGGAGGTGGAGGAGCAGGTGGAGGG
>NW_020861065.1:0-552 GCF_000972845.2 Larimichthys crocea
AGTATTTTTAAATATTTAAATTAGGACTGTCAAAGGATTAAAAAAAGTTAATCCAATTAATTATGGGTCTGTGACTAAATAATCTAAATTAATCACACTTGGGTTTTTTTTCTGTGAAAAGCATCCAAACATGTTCAGACATGTTTCAAATCAAACTGAATTCAGTAGCTGAATAAATCAATGAATAACAGACATTTTAAACATGAAAGTTGAAAGTCTAAAAAAAGATTTCACTGTTCAAATTCAATATGATCATCTCAGGACAAACCTCGAACGGTAACGAGTGTTTAAGGAGCATTACCGCCACCTGCTGTGTTGGAGAGTGGGCTGAAGTTTCCTAATTCCACTAGTGGACGCAGCACAATTAATCTTTTTTTTTAAATCTTGTTATTTTAAGTGAACATGTTAATTTGACAGCCCTAATTTAAATATTACCTGACTCGTCTTTGCAGTTTTGTGTGAATGTATCACATACTCATCTTATTATGAACTTTGCTTGTGTTGTAAACAGGAAGAGAGCAAGTTAGCTCTTCCTGCTAAAGTCTACCCAGT
>NW_020861066.1:0-1119 GCF_000972845.2 Larimichthys crocea
CTTTTTAACCCTTAAAGGCAGAACAACTCTTCTATCACATTCCTCTTGTATGCGACAAACAACATTTCTCTACCTTTCACGCAGCTTGCATGGAAGCTTTGCAACAATAGCCTTCAAGTTTGCAACATTGTCCAGTTCTTCCATATAACTCACCTCAGTCATGGTATTACAGCATGCTGTCAAGAAGAGTGAAAAAGCGTTCAGAGACTCTGCATCCTCTTGATAGGTGTCCAGTCCAACACTTGAAATGAATTTCACAAATGAATTGTAATCCAGAGGATCGCCGCTGAAAGTAGGGATGTCTAATGGGGGCAGTGTCATCATTCTCTGTTGTTTGACCATTAGCTCGGTGATGTTGTTCTGTCTTGACATAACACTACAGAGAGTCTCCACAGTGCGATCACCTGTCACAAGATCACCATTAGACTGTTGCAATGTGGTATGTCGAGGTTGCATTTGTGTTGTTTATGAATTCAAACATAAACGTTGTGAAAGTAACAATGAGCTTGTGCTCAACTTTAATGTAGAACTCACAGTGTACATGTTCATCATAGCATCTTCTAACACCGACCCCCACCGCTAACCTGAGGTGGGCGACCTTTTACTCTTTTTAGGTAGGTCCCTCTAGTGGTCACATTTATAACTGCTGCTGATAACTGCATATCAGCACATCCCCCTTTCTGTAGATTTAACATTTATCTCAGATACTGATGCTAACCTTAAACATCTTTAAACATTTCTCTTGCTAATGCTTACCTTAAACATCTTAACAATTCTCTCATACTGATGCTTACCGTTAACATCTTTCAACATTCAATTTATCAACATCAACAGTTTCAAACAACCATTTTTTTTTTTTTTTTTTTTTCAGTGAACCAATGTTCAGCGCAGTTCCTTATAAGTTCAGTTTGTCAGGCCTTTTGATCTGACGCTCAGATCTCCTCAAGACAGGTAATTCCGTCTGAACATCGCTTGTGTCCACTTGCAAATGTTCATCACTGTTTGCACTGGATGCTGCGTCCGCATTGCATCCATCTGCATCATTGTCAGTCTCTGTGAAAGTCTCTTTTGTTTTTAGAAGGCTGCGACGGTTCCTTCTGAGCACATTTCCTTCCTCAG
>NW_020861067.1:0-839 GCF_000972845.2 Larimichthys crocea
GATATCTGCTGTTGAAGTCAGGTTCTTAAAATGGTCAAAATCATTGCCCATGTACTGCAGTCTGAACTCTCCTTCAATTCCACAGTGTTTTTGAATCTCAAATTTAAGATTGTCCACAGAGTCCGGTATTCCAGACGGCAAAATTAGCTTCACATAGCTATCTTCTTCTAGGACAATTTGAAGCTTTCCTGGAGTAGACATTGTGTGCACCTTTACATCCGACTCTTACTCTGAAAGAGAGAGAATATTAGTGTAAAGTAGAGCAGAGCACCACTACATACATACAATTCACTGTTTCATGGCTCTTGAGATGGTTACTGATGTGACAAGTGTACAGTAATAAAAAATTCCACAGTCAGGACGTCTGTGTGAATTTGCACTTGTTGTGTTGCAAACACAAACCAGACTAGGTTGCCTGTGGGTGAAATTAGTTGCATGACATGATGTCAATTTTAATAGTTGCTAGTTCAGCCAAACTAAATAGACCAAATACAGTCATCTTCTGTGGCTAATAGCAACATATTGGCAAGAGGCTAATAAATATCCTATAGCTGCTGTCCCTCACGTCACTCACAGAAATCTGCATACCTGGGGCGGTCGGTAGCGTAGTGGGTTAAGCAGCCGCCCCGTGTGTGGAGGCTTCAGTCCTCGCTGCAGCTGGCCTTGGTTTCGAATCCCGCATTGAACGGCCATTTACTGCATGTCATTCCCCCTCTCCCTGCCCCCTGCTTCCTGTCTATCTTCAGCTGTCCTATCATTAAAGGCCAAAAAAAGAAATCTGCATACCTTTATCTTTGGCCAGTTTCTCCTCTCATTCTTTTTCTGAACTGGGCACCTGA
>NW_020861068.1:0-1862 GCF_000972845.2 Larimichthys crocea
GCACATGGACACACAGGCTCAGTGCTGCTGAATGACGCAACAACTCTCAGCGAGGAAAGAAAAGTGAAGATCAGAGCAGGTTTCTCTTTTTCTGAGCCGAGCGTCCCTTTCTGTTCGACGGTCAAAGTGAGTCGAGGTTTGCACAGTTTCACGTATAAATACATAAAAATCTAAATACACAGAGAGCACAACGTTTGCTCATCATGTTTCGCTTCATGCACAGAAACGTGATCTGTTCCTGGTCTCAGCGTCTCAGCGTCTCAGTTACATGTTTGTCTTTGCAGGTTTCTGTTTTACACGCACACAAAAGAAAACGCAGCTGAGCCAGATGAGGTGTGTCTGAATAAATAATACACAACCAAAGTTATGTCACATACCAAACAGGAACCGGACGGTTACTCCGGTAACAGCCAAAAAAAATAGCATCACAGACGGTGAAGTAACCTGAGGAGTTTTCTACTGTATCTCCATAACGGTGAAGTCTGATGAGGTCGTCTGACGTCAGTTTAATCAGGTTTATTATCAGGGATCATTTTAAAGAGTCAACGTGGAGCAACTTTCTGTTTCATCTGTTCTGAGCTGCTTCGTGTCACACTCTGCTCTTTGGACTCTTTTACTGGCAAACGTCTTTTATTACACAGATAGATACTTTATTGATCCCGAGGGGAATTCAAGCATCGTGTAGCAGCATGCAAACAAACATTAAACACACGTTAGCATGAACCTATAACACAGAATTAACCTGAGATCAATTTAAATTAAAACATGCCAAAATATTGAACATTTGCAGAGAAGTTAGACTTCTGCACAGAAATAAAATATTCACAGGGAAATGAAACATTTGCATAGAAAATAAATCTAAGTGTGTTAAGTTAACCTGTGCTAACATCTGTACAAACAGGGATAAAACTGATTAAATGAGGCTGCAGACAGATGAATGAATGTCACAGTATATACAGATGGAGTCAGCTGAACTTTGAACTAAGTTATGCTAACACTCCCCTTTGCTTCCAGTCTTTATGCTAAGCTACGCTAATTGCCTCCCGGCTTTCTCGTTCTTAACTCCCAGATGTGAGTCTGATCAAACTTTACGTCTAACACTAAATCTGATTCATGTGTAAGTCAGAGAGGAAATATTAAAGTCTGAAACGATAAACACGAGCAGATAAACTCTCTCTTTGTTCGTCTAATATGAGATTTAAAATTCAGGCTACAAATAGACGCCGAGAACAGCGAGTGACGAGAAACAAAAGACTGTATTGTCGTTGCTGCTGTTGTTGTTGTTGCCTCCACGCAGCTCCTGCACATTTCTGCATGAGTCAAAGAGTGACGAGATGTTCGCCTGACGCTGCACGGAGACGCCGTCACATGAAAAACCATCAAGAGTGACGAGATGATGAGTCCACGCTGTTGTCACCGACCTGAGACACAGCTACAACACGTTTCAGGAGAGCTGCAACCAGCTACAACTTATAATCACTTATTCTGTTGATTCATTGTTTCACAGTTCAGCAGAAATGCTCATCACAGCTCCTCAGAAGTGACAATGAAAAATGTTTCTTTAGTCTAAAACTCAAAAAGAAAAAACAGCAAACTGTCAGATCTGAAGCTGCACGGTTCACGTCCTGTGTCCTTTCCTAAACACTTTTCCTCAACAGACGGAAAACGCCTGGAATCGAGGAAAGACGTGAAAGAAAGACTCCGTTTTTAACATGTGATGCATATTTAGTACAGTGACAAACTCGCCTGTCCAAAACCACAGAGCGTAAACAGACTGGACGGAGCATCTGTGACGTCACCCACAGGAAGAGCTGCTGTGAAAGCAAAGATCACCATCATCAAAGTGTCCACGCTCTTAATCC
>NW_020861069.1:0-540 GCF_000972845.2 Larimichthys crocea
CAGAGAGAGGAGGTCTTTCATACATCACTCTCAAGACGACTGTGACCAAGACCGGCAACTTCTCCTGTGTAGCCACACAGAAGAACATCAGTCATAGGATTTCTGCTGAGACCCATGTTTATATTGATGGTGAGTGAAAATTCAAATTATTCATACTGTTGAATCAATATTAAGTTTATTTGTTCAGGTCTTCAAATGTTTACAGTCTAATTTGACACCATGAAGGCACATCCAGGCTTTGAATCATTTAATTTTTACTGGACAACATAAACTTATAATTAGCATCATTTCTTTGCAGTGACGTCCCAGATGACAAACATGTTGGTAAATGTAGTTTCTTTACACTTGATTCATTCACTGCAGCAGAGTGTTGGTCTTCTTCTAGAAGGTGTGGACCTGTCCAGTTATCTCTCTGTTACCTAGACTATATTTATCTCTGCAGCATATATTTTCATATATGTCTTTGACTGCTGTGTTTAATATGAAGTAACTGAAGCGCCACATCTGAGTCTTAATTCCAAAGTGTCAGCAGCTTAATTT
>NW_020861070.1:0-682 GCF_000972845.2 Larimichthys crocea
GCTGTAAACACAGAGCCGGTCGCGCCACCTCGGAGGAAATGCGCCCGGCTGGGGCCAGCCAGCGCCGGGGAGATGTCCCATGAGGGGATCCCATGTGCGGCGTCCCTGACCCGAGTTTAATCCCCCGTGCAGACAGCGCGGAAGTTGCGGTGATTGGTTAAGATTGCAACACCCCTGATTTCACGGGGATTCGCTGAAGTTGCGTTGAAGTTGCAAATTGCAACATCGTGAATTCCTGGAGGATCTGTGTTATGGTATCATTTACAGTACAGTCAGGCCTGACGCCGATTACCACTACTGCGCATGTGTGTAGGGGTGTGTGTGTGTGTGTGTGTTTGTGTGTGAGTGAGAGAGAGAGAGAGAGAGAGAGACTGTGTGTGTGTGTGTGTGTGTGTGTGTGTGTGTGTGTGTGTGTGTGTGAGAGAGAGAGAGAGAGAGAGAGAGAGAGAGAGAGAGAGAGAGACAGACTGTGTGTGTGTGTGTGTGTGTGTGTGTGAGACACAGAAAGGCAGACGCGGCAGTGGAAGCTGCAGCCACAACGTAACCTATTTCTAATTAAAAAAAAAGACGAAAAGAACATATCCTACTTCTCTCGCATTCGCCAAGAATCGCGATTCATTTTTTCTGTCAACCGATGCGAGTAGTCACGCATTTGTGCCGATTTTAATCGTGTCACGATGCA
>NW_020861071.1:0-22676 GCF_000972845.2 Larimichthys crocea
GGTCCCCCCCCCCCCCTCCCTCCCCCTCTCCCCCCCCCCCCCCCCCAGCCCCCCCCCCCCCCCACCCCACCCCCACCCCCCCCCCATTCCTTACCTCCCCCTTTCTTCCTTCCCCTTATCTTTCTTCCACTTTCTTCCTTCCCTTTCCTTTCTTCCCTTCCCTGCCTTCACCGGTCTGTCCTTCACCTGTCTGTCTTCACCTGTCTGTCGTCACCCTGTATCTCTGAGGACTTCTTGTACTCACCTGTCACGGGCGCTGAATGACGTCATGATTACAGTTACAAAATACAAAGGAAGTGCCGGGTCACGTGTCCAGGGTACGGTGGCCCGACGGGGGTCAAGCTGGAACAAAAAACGAAGTGTTTGAGGAGTTCGCCCTGCGCTGAGGCTCACAGGCCCAGGCTGGGTGAGCAGGTGTTTTTCGCAGGTGTTCGCAGGTGTTGCAGGTGTTTCTTGAGCTTTGCGACAGGTGGTGTTGAGGTGGAAACAAACAGGTGAAACAAAGTACCGTGAGCACAACGTCACGGCCTGAGAGAGCGGGAAAACGTGCCTGGCAAGACACAAATTCAGGGCGAACACACAAGGAGGATCTACGGTGGACCCGCTGTGTTTCACGCATGTTAGCTCCGTTAGCTCCGTGTAGCTCCGGAGCAGCTGGATCACCGAAACTGACTTCACTCTCCGGTCACAACCGACTCACAGCTCAACGTTAACGCCGCGCACGCACCGCGTAAGTTTTTCAAGAACCCGTCCTGCCGGTCCCGTCCCCGTCCCCCGGTCCCCGGTCCGCGTCCTCCTCCCCGCGGAAACGACGAGCTAACGGGCTAACGTGGAGATGGAACTGGATCCGCAAGAAGTCGGTAAGACGACGAGTCTCCCTCCTCACCTGTGGACCGGGACCGGGTCTGCTTTGGACCGGGACGGGGTCTGCTGTGGACCGAGTCCTGCAGTGGACGCGGGACCGGGTCTGCTGGTAGACCGGGAAACCGGGTCTGCTGTGGACCGGGTCTGCTGTGGACCGGTTGTAAGATCAGGGGGCAGATCTGCGATAGATTAGATAGATACTTAGTGTACAGCAGCAAGATAGAAAACAAAAACACAAATAAACAGACAGAAGTAGCTATACTACACAATAAACAGACAGAAGTAATCTATAACTACACAATAAACAGACAGAAGTATCTAATAACTACACAATAAACGACAGAGTAATCTATAACTACACAATAAACAACAGAGGTATCGATAACTAAACAATAACAGACTGAGTAGCTATAACGACACAATAAACAGACAGAATATCTAACTGACACAATAAACAGAACAGAAGTATCTATAACTACACAAGAAAACAGACAGAGTATCTATAACTACACAATAAACAGACTGAAGTATCTACAACTACACAATAAACACGACAGAAGTATCTATAAAGACACAATAAAACAGACAGAAGTATCTATAATACACAATAAACAGACAGAAGTACTATAACACACAATAAAGCTGAAGTATCTATAACTACCGAACTAAACATAAAAGACAGAAGTTAATCTATAACTACACAATAAACAGACTGAAGTAATCTATAACTATACACAATAAAAAAGAACAGACAGAAGTAAGCTATAACTACACAATAAAACAGACTGAGTTCTATAACTACACAATAAACAGACTGAATATCATAACTACACATAAACAGACTGAAGTATCTATAAATACACAAGAAACAGACAGAAGTTCTATAACTACACAATAAAAGACAGAAGTATCTATAAATACACAATAAACAGACTGAGGTATCTTAACTAACACAAGAAACAGGACTGAAGTTCTATAACTACACAATAAACAGACAGAAGTATCTATAACTACACAATAAACAGACTGAAGTCTCTAATAACTACACAATAAACAGACTGAAGTATCTATTAACACACAATAACAGCTGAAGTAATCTGACTACACAATAAACAGACAGAATATCTATAACGACACAATAAACAGACTGAAGTATCTATACTAACACATAAACAGACTGAAGTATCTATAACTACACAATAAACAGACAGAAGTATCTATAACTACACAATAAACAGACAGAAGTATCTATAACTACACAATAAACAGACAGAAGTATCTATAACTACACAATAAACAGACAGACTGAATGTATCTATTAACTACACAGAAACGAACAGAAGTATCTAATAACACCAATAAACAGACAGAAGGAATCTATAAATACACATAAACGACAAGACTGAAGTAGCTATAACTAAAGAAACAATAAAACAGAAAGAAGTATCTATAACTACACAATAAACAGACAGAAGTAGCTAGAACTACACAGAAACAGACAGAATATCTATAACTACACAATAAAACAGAAGAAGTAATCTATACTAACAAGAAACAGACAGAAGGATCTATAACTACACAATAAAACAGACAGAGTATCTATAACTACACATAAACAGACAGAAGTATCTATACTAACATAAACAGACAGACTGAGAGTATCTAAACTACACAATAAAAACAGACAGAAGTATCTATAACTACACAATAAACCAGAAAATATCTAGACTACACAATAACAGAACAGACTGAAGTAAGCTATAACTACAAATAAAACAGACAGAAGTATCTATAACTACAACACAATAACAGACATAAGTATATATAACTACACAATAACAGACAGAAAGTATCTAGAAATACACAATCAACAGAAAGAAGTATCCTATAAAGTACACAATAAAAACAGACAGAAGTAATCTATACTACCAATAAACAGGCAGAAGTACTATAACTACACATAAACCGGACTAAGTAAACTATAAATACACAAGAAACGGACTGAAGTATCTAGATAACGACACAATAAAACCAGAACAGAAGTAGCTATAACTACACATAAACAGACAGAAGTATCTATAACTACCAATTAAAACAGACCAGAATGTCTTATACTACACAAAAAACAACAGAGGTAATCTATAACTACCAATAAACAGACAGAATAGTTAACTACACAATAAAACGACAGAAGTATATATAACTACACAATAAAACAGACAAAGTATCATAACTTACACAATAAAACAGACAGAAGTATCTATAACGCACAATAAAACAGACAGAAGGATCTAACTAACATAAACAGACAGAAGGATCGATAACTACACAATAAAACAGACAGAAGTATCTATAAATACAATAACAGACAGAGTATCTATACTACACAAGAAACAGACCAGACTGAAGTAGCTATAACTACAACAATAAAAAAAGACGAAAGTATCTATAACTACACATAAACAGACATAGTTATCTATAACTACACAATAAACAGACAGAAGTATCTTATACTACACAATAAACAGAAAGAAGTAATCTATAACTACACAATAAAACAGAACAAGTATCTATAACTACACAAAAGAGCAGCAGAAGTATCTTATAACTACACAATAAACAACTGAAGTATCTATAACGACACAATAAACGGACTGAAGTATCTATAAATAAACAATAAACAGACAGAAGTAATCTATAACTACACAAAAACAGACAGAGTATCTATAACTACACAAGAAACAGACAGAATGATCGATACCTACACAATAAATAAAAAAAAAAAAAAACCAGACAGAGTATCTAAGTAACTACCAATAAAACAGACGAAGTATCGAGACTTACACAATAAAACAGACGAAGTATCTATAACTACAACAATAAACAGACAAAGTATCTATAACTACACAATAAAACATACAGAATATCTATTAACTACACAATAACAGACAGAAGGATCTATACTACACAGAAACAGACAGAGGATCGATCACTACACAATAAAACAGACAGAAGTATCTAAACTACACAATAACAGACCAGAAGGAATCGATAACTACACAATAAAACAGACAGACTGAAGTAATCTAGAACTACACAATAAACAGACCAGAATAGCTATAACTACACAATAAACAGACTGAATATCGATAACTACAACAATAAAACAAACAGAATTATCTATAACTACACAATAAAACAGAAAGAAGTATCTATAACTACACAATAAACAGACAGAAGTAATCTAGAACTACACAATAAAACAGACAGAAGTATCTAGAACTACAACAAGTAAAACAACCAAGCTTCAAAAACAGACCAGCCTGAGCGCATGATATATAAAGAGTGCTGTAGTGTAAGTCAGGCGTGATATAAATTAACAACCATTGAAACATAAAGTTACAAGAAATGTAACAATTAAATCAACCCTTCAGTCTTTAATGTGAACCAATCAAGTGGGTGGGTGTGTGTGTGGTGTGTGTGTGTGTGTGTGTGTGTGTGTGTGGTTGTGTGTGTGTGGGTGTGTGTGGTGTGTGTGTGTGTGTGGGTGTGTGTGTGTGTGTGCGCTCTTCATAACGAGCCAAGGCGTTCTGGTCCTGAGGAAGGAACGTGGATGAGGTGTTCAGCGGTGTGTGTGCGTACGTGGCTCACCTGAAGAGAGTCCCTGAAGAAGAACAACGGCCCAGATAAAGTTGGTCCCTTTTAACCCACCTGTCATCAGCACTTCCTGTTTGATGACGAGCACTTCCTGTGGATGACGACAACTTCCTGTTGTCAGAGTATGTTAGAGGCAGCGAAGCTGCTGGAGTCTCTGGACGGTCTCCTTCCTCCGGCCTCCACTCAGATCCTCCGTGTTCCAGGTGGTCATCGGCTCAGGTGAGCTTTTTAGTCTGAAATTTCCAACTTACTCTCGAAAAGCAGAGAGGAAGTAAGGACTCGACTCTTATTTTGGTAGTGTCTTCCTGCACGGTGAGCGCTGCCGAGGTGACTCCCTCCCCTCAGCAGCGCCCTGCAGGTAGAGAGGAGCTGCTGCCTCCTCGACACCTGAGGAGCTGCAGTATGAACCCCCACAGCTGCTGCAGGTAACACCTGTAAACAAACACACTGTAAACACACAGAGTAACACACACTGTAACACAACACGGTACACACAGAGGAACCACACACTGTACACACACTGTACACACAGAGTAACACACACTGTACACACACTGTACACAGAGTAACACACACTGTACACACACTGTACACACACTGTACACACACACTGTACACACAGAGTAACACACACTGTACACACACTGTACACACACGGTACACAAAGAGTAACACACAACTGTACACACACTGTACACAGAGTAAACACACCTGTACAACACCACTGTACACAACACACTGTAACACACTGTACACACAGAGTAACACACACTACACACACTGTAAACACACTGTACACAGAGTACACACACTGTATACCAGAGAACAACACACTGTACACACACAGAGTAACACACACTGTACACACACTGTACACACAAGAGTAACACACACTGTACACAAAGTAAACACGCACTGTACACACAATGTAACACACACAGAGTAACACACACTGTACACAAGAGTAACACACACTGTACACACACACGGTAAACACACACAGTAACACACACACACACAGTACACACACACACACACAGTAACACACAACGCACGCGCGCCGCGCACACACACAACACACACACAGAGTAACACACACTGTACACGAGTAAACACACACTATACACACAGTGTAACACACACTGTAACACACAATGTACACACACTGTACACATACTGTACACAGACAGAGTAACACACACGTAACACCCACTGTACACAGAGGAACACGCACTGTAACACACAACTGTACACCACACAACAGAGTCCACACACACTGTACACACAAGTAACAACACACTGTACACACGGCAGATAACACACACTGTAAACACACACAGAGTCACACACACTGTACACACAGAGTAACACACAACTGTACCACACAAGAGTAACACACACGGTAAACACAGAAGTACACAGCACTTACACACACTGTACCACACTGTACAAGACAGAGTACACACACTGTAACACACACTGTACCACACGGTAAACACACGGTACACAGACAGAGTACACACACGGTACACACAGAGTAAACACAACACACGGTACACAGACAGAGTACACACACTGTACACACAGAGAACACCACTGTAACACAGACAGATAACACAACCTGTACACACAGAGTAACACCATGTACACACAGAGTAACACACATGGACACAACAGAGTACACACACTGTACACACACCTGTACACAAGAGTAACAACACGCACTGTACACAGGCAGAGTAATACACACTGTACACACGCGCAGAGCACAGACACACTGGTACCACAGAGTAACACAACACTGTTTTTTAAATTACACCACAGAGTAACACACATTGTACACCGCGAGTAACACACACTGTACACACACACAGAGTAACACACACTGTACACACAGAGTACCCACTGTACACATACTTACACAAGACAGAGAACACACACTGTAAACACCACGGTACACAGAGTAACACGCACTGTAAACACACACACGTGTAAACCACACTGTAACACACATGAACACACACTGGGTACACATACTGTACACAACAGAGTAACAAACACTGTACACAACACACGGTACACAGAGGACACGCACTGTACACCACACTGTACACACCACAGAGTCACACACACTGTAACAACACAGAGTAACACACACTGTACACCGCAGAGTAACACACATGTAACACCACAGAGTCACACACACTGTACACACAGAGTAAACACAAGGCCTGTAACACACACAGAGTAACACACACTGTACACCAGAGTAACACACCTGTACACATCACACTGGTACACACACTGTACACAGACAGCGTAAACACTCACTGTACACACACTGTACACACACGGTACACAGACAGAGTAACGACAACTGTACACACAGAGTAACACACATTGTACACACACACACTGGTACACACAGCTGTTACACAGACAGAGTAACACACCTGTACACCAGAGTAACACACATATACACACACCCTGTACACACACTTACACAGACAGAGTAACACACACTGACACACAGAGTACACACACTGTACACAGACAGAGTAACACACACTGTACACACACGGACACACAGAGTAACACACACTGTACAACGACAGAGTAAAACACACTGTACACACAGAGTAACACACACTGTACACACAGAGTAACACACCTGTACAAGACAGAGTACACACCTGTACCACCACTGTACACAGAGTAACACCCGTACACAGAACAGAGTACACACACTGTCACACACACTGTACACAGAGTAACACGCACTGTACACATGCAGAGTAATACAAAACCACACTTTTTTTTTTTTTGTTACACACGCGCCAGAGTCACACACACTGTACACAACGAGGAACACACACCTGTAAACACACAGAGTAGCACACATTGTACACCACGGAGAGTAACACACCTGTAACACAACAGACAACACACAGACTAAGACACAGACTAACACCACTGTACACACACACTGTACACACAGACTAACACACACTGTACCACACACACACCACAACACCCACAGACAGAGTAACACAACAAACACACACACCAGATACGCACACACCACACACACACACACACAAACCAGACAAAGTAACACACACGCACACACGCACGCACACCACACACAGACAGAGTAAAACACACCTCACTCACGCACCAACTCACACACCCACAAAAGGACGAGTAACACACACACTCATCACACACACACACAACAACACACACACACACACACACACCAGACAGAGTAAACAAACCACGCACGCACGCACAAACACACACACACAAACACAGACAGAGTAACACACACACTCATCCTCACACACACACCACACACACACACACTTCACTGTTTTTCCCGTCCAGGCCTGCCTGTCCAGTTTACTACCCAGCATGCTCAGGGCACGCAGGCGTTCTGGGTCCAGAACCCGCTGAAGTTCCGCGGCGCTGCGGCTTTTAAGAGGTTGACCCCGCCGGGCCGCTGATTGTTTGTCATCGAGGGGGGCGTGGCTCCTGAGACCAGGGGGCGGAGAGTCCACAGCCTGTGAGGACGTGGAGGACTGGGACGTCCGTTTTTTATAAAACGGCCCGTGTGGGCAGAGCTGCGTAACACATGACGACGTGAATGCGCTTCCTGTTTGCCACAGGCGGCTAACGACATCCTGCAGGTCAGCTTTTTTAGGACGCCAGGGTCATCCTGGGCTGTGATTGGCTCCCTGGTGCGGTGACATCTGTGCTTGTTGCTCCTGCGGTGGACTTTTCAACCTTTAAACTCATCCGTACCGGTTGGACCCGCCCCAGTCGGCTGCACCCGGCGCCCGGAGCTGGACCCTAGCCGGGGCGGGGAGCACACAACCCCGGGGAGCTCTGCAATCCGGGGACGGCGGCGCCCGGCCGGCCGAGCTTCCGCTACAGGAAGGAGCGCTGGGCCCGCACGGCTGCTTCATGAGCCGGAGGACAGACGCTGTTTCAAGGCAGCTGTACGACGTGAGGAAGAGGGAAAGAAAGGATGAAGAAGAAAGAAAGACCGGTAGATCGGTAGAATGGTGCGAAGAATAGTGGGAACAAGAGGGGGAGGAGAAGGGAAAGGAGACGAAAATAAAAATGAAGGAAGAAAGGGGCAGAAAAAGGCTGAAGGAAGTCGGCAGGGTGAGTTACAGCAAAGTTACATCCAAAGAGGAAACGTTTTCAAACGGAAAATGAACCTGAAGTGTGCTTCCAGGGTGTAAGAGTGTGGTCCGTGTGAGCTGTGACCGCGCTCGCTGTCGAACCGGCTGGCAAAGAAGGCATCAGGGTCCGCCTGCAGGTTCTTCCCCACTGAGACCGTGGCTGGGGTGTGCGTTGCCGTGACCGACCTGGACAGCGGCACGTTTCGTGTGCATATACGCAGGTGAGAGGGCGGCGCGGACGAGTCAAGGGTCCGTTGATCGGAAAGTGTGATCGATGTTGGATGAATGTTCAGGGTGATCCTGCAGAGGGTTTCCGAGTCCCACCGAGCGCCGTCCCCGAAGCTGACGAGGACGACCTCCCTTCAGACGACGAGGTGGAGGTCGCACAGAGTGGATGGCCCGCCGGCCTGGAGGGCCAGAGAACCTGCTGGAAGCCCACCTCGCCCCCTCCCGGCCCGGTGATCCAGAGACCTGCGACCTGCAACACCACAACCCCACACCACAGACCGGGACAAGGGTAAGCCTGGTTCTGGGTCTGACGTGTTTACTGCGAATTAGCTCATGTTAATATATATCAATATTTAGCTAGGGCATAGCATCCTTTAGGGCATTATCTTACAGGTAGCATTAGCATCATTAAGCCTCAGTTTACAGGTAGCTTAGCAGCATTAGCTTCAGTTTACAGGTAGCATTACAGCAATAGCCTCAGTTTACAGGTAGCATTAGCATCATTAGCCTCGTTTACAGGTACATTAGCTCATTAGCCTCCGGTTACAGGTAGCAGTAGCATCATTAGCCTCGTTGACAGGTAGCATTACACCATTAGCCCATGTTACAGGTAGCTTAGCATCATTAGCCCTCAGTTTTTTACAGGTAGCGTTTAGCATCCTTTATACTCAGTTTACAGGTAGCGTTAGCATCATTAGCCTCAGTTTTACAAGGTAGCGTTAGCAGCCTGTAGCCTCAGTTTTACAGGTTAGCGTTAGCATCCTTTAGGCCTCAGTATTACGGTAGGGCATTAGCATCATTAGCCTCAGTTTTACAGGGGCATTAGCATCATTAGCCTCAGTTTACAGGTAGCATTAGCATAATTAGCCAGCCTGGTGTCGTTTTGTCGTTCAGTCGGTGTTGGTGGGAGGTCCGGAGCCGCCGTCCACCTTCCAGGTGGGGTCCAGTGAGCGTCACCAGCTCAGGGGAAGGAGGTCCAGGCCGGGACGGGACGGAGCCGAGAAACAAGAAGAGATTAAAAGAGAGCGATGAAAAGGTGGAGGACGTTAAATTCCTGGACGCCAGCAAGGAAAGGAAACGTGAGCCGCTTCCTGAACGTAAGACGCCACGGCAGCCCACCAGAAATGAGTTCTGAGCAGGAAACGCTGAGTGAGGTTTGACCTTTGACCCCCGTCTGTCCCCCACGCAACAGCTGCCAGCCGAACCTGTTCATCCAGAACGTCTCACCGACGCCCACGACCCCGCCTTCCCCGTCATCGCCTTCTTCACCAGCAGGTGAGGGAGGAGGCCACGTACGACGAATGATGGCCGTGTGTTGTAGTTAGCTGGTAAGTATTTTTTCTCTGTCAGGGTCCGGGAAGGCCACCCCCCCCCCCCCCGGGGGGGGGGCCAACCGAGCTCACCTGGAATACTCTGGGCCGACACGCACAGGAACAGGAAGTGCCCTGTCGATGCGGCAGCGACGGTGTTGCCGTGGACAGTTTAGGCGTGGAGGAGAACCTGTGTGCCCTGTGCGAGGTGGGAAGGGTGAAGCACGATATCTCCACCTGAACAACGGTTGTTCAATAACAAAGGTTCTATTTAATATTCCACTGGTCTGAATGTGTGAACAGGTGACAACCATGATGTTCAAGCTCCAGGTGCACGACGGGGAGCTTAACACGAGCTAACTCAGCTTAGCAATGCAGTCCGCTAACGTCAACACAGACTGCAGAGCATCAGCACGGTTTTTTACGTTAGCCTCCGTTTACAGGTAACATTAGCATCAATAGCCGCAGTTTACAGTTAGCCGTAGCATCATTAGCCTCAGTTTACAGGTAGCGTTGCATCATTAGCTCAGTTTGTTACAGGTAGCGTTGCAATCCGTTAGACTCAGTTTACAGTAGCGTTAGCATCCTTAGCCCAGTTACAGGTAGCATTAGCATCAATAGCCTCAGTTTACAGGTAGCGTTAGCATCATTAGCCTCAGGTTTTTACAGGAGCGTTACGCAATTACCTCAGTTTACAGGTAGCGTTAGCACCTTGAGCCTCAGTTGTTACAGGTAGCGTTAGCATCCTTTAGCCTCATTTTAAACAGGGTAGCATTAGCAATCAGTAGCCTCAAGATTTACAGGTAGCGTTAGCAGCATTGCTCCGTTTTTACAGGTAGCATTAGCAGCATTAGCCTCAGTTACAGGTGGCGTTAGCAGGATTAGCCTCAGTTTTACAGGTAGCATTAGCATCATTAGCCTCAGTTTACAGGTAGCGTTAGCATCCTTTAGCCTCGTGTTACAGGTATCATTTAGCAATCATTAGCCTCAGTTTCAGGTAGCATTAGCATCATTAAGCCTCAGTTTACAGGTAGGCGTAGCATTCTTTAGCTCCGTTTACAGGTATCGGTAGCATCCTTTGCCTCAGTTTACAGGTAGCATTCTCATCATTAGCCTCCAGTTTGACAGGTAGCGTTATCATCAATAGCCCTCAGTTTTACAGGTAGCGTAGCATCATTAGCCGAAGTTTACAGGTAGCGTGTGAGCATCTTTAGCCCAAGTTTACAGGGAGCGTTAGCAGCCTTTAGCCTCAGTTTACAGGGAGCGTTAGCATCCTTTATCCTCAGTTTACAGTGCATTAGCATCATTAGCCTCAGTTTACAGGTAGCTGTAGCATCCTTTAGCCTCAGTTTTACAGGTAGCTTAAGCATCCTTTAGCCTCAGTTGACAGGTACATTAGCTCATGAGCCTCAGTTTAAACAGGTAGAATGAGCATCATTAGACTCCGGTTTACAGGTAGCATTAGCATCATTAGGCTCAGTTTACAGGTAGCGTTAGCACCATGAGCCTCAGTTTACAGGTAGGGCATTAGCAGCATTAGCCTCAGTTTACAGGGAGCAAGTACATCATTACCGCAGGTTAACAGGTAGCATTAGCATCATTCTAGCCTCCGTTTACAGGTAGCTTAGCATCTTCTTCAGGCCCAGTTTAACGGTAGCATTAGCATTCTTAAGCCCGTTTACAGTTAGGCTTAGCATCATTAGCCTCAGTTTTAGCACGGTAGCGTGTCAGCTATTACAGGAGCATCCAATCTAGCCTCAGTTTTACAGGTAGCGTTAGGCCATCCTTAGCCTCAGTTTACAGGGTAGCTTAGGCATCCTTAGCCGCGTTTACAGGTAGCCGTTTCAGCATTTCCTGTTAGCCTCAGTTAGTTACAGGTAGCACTTTAGCATCATTAGCCTCCCCAAAAAAAAAAAACAGGTTACAGGTAGCGTTAGCATTCCTTTAGCCTCAGGTTTACAGGTAGCGGTTAGCATCACTTAGCCTCAGTTTACAGGTAGCTTAGCATCTTAGGCCTCAAGTTTACAGGTGACATTGCCGCATTGCCTCCGTTTACATGTGGCAATTAAGCATCATTAGCCTCAGTTTACAGGTTACCTGTAGCACCATTAGCCTCAGTTTACGTAGCTTAGGCACCATTAGCCTCAGTTACAGGTAGTATTACGCACCATTAGCCTCAGTTTACAGGTAGCATTAGCACGCTACGTCATCGCCAGGTAAAACAGTTCTGTGACAGAAGCGCCACTCCTGGTCAAACCCTGTATTACATGAATGGGTGGAGTTACAGTAAAATAACACGCCCAGGAGAAGGAGGGGGGTCACTTGGCTGGAAGTCAGCTGGCTTCAGCTTGAACGGGAACTTTTCAGTTGCTACTACTGTATTCTAACAGGTCACACAATATAAACATTTTATTCTAACAGGTCACCAAATAAAACATTTTATTCTAACAGGTAACACAATATAAAACATTTTATTCTAACAGGTCACACAATATAAAAACATTTTATCTAACAGGTCACCAATATAAAAATTTTTATTCTAACAGGACACAATATAAAAAAAACATTTTATTCAACAGGTTCACACAAATATAAAACTTTTATTCAACAGGTCACAAATATGAACACAATTTTAGTCTAACAGGTCACACAATATAAACATTTTATTCTAACAGGTCACACAATAAAAACATTTTTCAACAGGTCCACACATAGAAAACATTTTATTCTAACAGGTCACACATATAAACTATTGAAACATATTTATTCTAACAGGTCCAATAGTCCAAAAAAAGATTCCTCTGTCCTTTCCTAAACACTTTCCTCCACCTGGATGAAACGTCATGAGGTGAAGGAAAGATGGTGAAGGATCATTCATAAGGAACTGAGGAAAGATAAAACATGCTCAGAGAGACTGACTGCACTTTCTCTAGGCTACGTAATTATGTGACGTGGATGTTGTTAACGTGGTCTGTGTGAAAACTACAAAGTCCAGAAGATGGACTACAAAAAGCTCCATCTTCATCTCCATCATTACCCTGACGTTATTGTGAGAAGGCGCTCATACTGCGACTGGTTGAAGTTGAATGTTATTATTGTTTTCAGCGAGGTGTTGAGCAGATAGGTGGAGCTGAAGGTGGAGCATAGTCTCCTCTTTGCAGTGAAGCTCCACATCAAACACATCAAACACAAGGGCCGCTCCAGGTTTCCACTGCTTGTTTTGTTGGTGTTTTTGAGAAAGCAGACCTGGATCACCTGGATCACTGTGATGAATCTTTATTGGTCATCTTACGTGCTCATACACCTGTGCCTGTGCATCCCTGTCCATCACCTTTATAGCCCCGCCCAGCTGAAACTGTATCCCCAACAAACCGCTACTGACACCTTGTGGTCAACAGCAGTCTTACTGAATCATCTCATCACAATTACTGAATGGCCCCTGGTTTGATACCTCTGTGAGAGTGTAGACAAACAATGTTTTCACAGGTGAAAGGGCCAGGCCTCTTTTGGTGAGGGAGGGTAGATGGCCTCGGTGGGCTGTGGGGGTTGGACTCTTATCCATGTTGGAGCTTGCTTCAGTTCTTCTCCCCGGGGATCCATCCCATATTATCAAGAAAGCCTGAACTTTCAAACGCTTTCCCAGAAAGCCACCTTTTTCCTGCAGCGCCTTCCTCCTGTCTGAACGCCTGGCGTTACTTTCTTGTTGGCTGGCCAACAAGGAATTGTGGGCGGGATTGTCTCCTTTCCTTTGGTAAAGATTGGTCCAGTGGTCTCCTCTGCTAAAGGAGACAAGGAAAGGAGCAGTGAAGCTCTTTTCACTTCTTCAGAAATTCAAAACAGCTCTATCAGGCTGACACTTTAAATCCTTCTGGCTTCACTTATCATCACTCGTGAGGAACTCTTCCTGAACAACAAGACTATTGGACCGAGGAGCCTTTGACTTTTGGTCTTTCTTAAAAATTGAGTTCCCCTGCAAATGTTGAAAGTTGAAAAAACCTGATTAGATTCAATAAAGGATTTCAAAAGGAATCAGATGTGGACTTTTGGGACTGGAATCAAGCTGAATCAAATCCCAACCCCTCCATGTGAACAGAAAAACCAAACTGTGTCTGAGAGTGATGTTAATGTCCATGTTTGCATGCTGAAAGAGGATGTGCGGTTGACCCCCCTCCTCCTTTCAGGGTGGAAGCCTCTGGAGTCCCGAGGTTGAGACCCAGGTCTGAGGAAGTGTAAAGTGTGTTTTTAATTTGATTTCATGAAAAAAGCCATCTTCAAACTGTGTGACATCACTTCCTTCACAATCTTCGAGTCATCATCACTACAATGGAACAGATGAAGTTACTTAATCTGTCTTGTTCTCTCTCCAATCAGATTCCTGTGGAAACTCACAGTCGACACAAACACAGTAACACGAACATCAAACTGTCTGACAAACAAAAACGGGAAGATGACACGTGTGGGAAGGGATCAGTCATGATCCTGATCATCAGAACAGAGTTGGACCACTGGTTTCAAGCTGCGTGTAGACTGGTTTACTGGGCTGGTCGATGTTACGGGAGGTCGATGGAGGAAAGGGAGTTTGTATCAGTGAGTTACAGAAAGATCAGAAGGAAAAGGGAGTCAGTGATGACGTGAGTTTGATTGAATCAGATTCCTGGAGTCTGAGCGTGCTCTGATGTGTGGTATTACTCTGTCTGCACATACACAGAACAACATCCCTCTCCCTCCCTCCCTTCCTCCTCCCCTCCTCCTCCTCCTCCTCCCCCCTCCTCCTCCTCTCCTCGGTCTCTCACAGGTAGCAGTGTAATGTGGACTGTCCTGCTTGGCTCTCCTGTCCTATCTACAGAGTCTCCTCGGACCACGGATCCACCCTCCACCTTCAACACCACAATTCACTGAACCTCTTTAATAGCGGGGTTTGGGTTCTGGTGGCCTGGTTCTGGTCTTCAGTGTCTCTGTGTGGTCTGTAGGACGGAGAGTCCTCCTCCTGTTGGCAAACATTTGTCCTGCGGAACAGATCAGTTGAGTGGTGTCCAGGAGCACACAGCTGATGTTCTTTCCTTCGCCAACCATGTGTCCCTGGTAGATTCTCCTCTCTACCCCCATGTTTCCTGTCTGGTCTCTACGTGTGTCCGTAAGACAAAGGTTCCAAACAAACCGAAAAGCCTGAATGAAAAGGTGTCATGATTAATGGAAAATGTAGATTCCATGATTGGGGGGTTTCTTTTCTAACCATATATAGCCATGTTGATCCAGTGATTACTGTGTGCCTTATGTCTGGTTTTGGTTTTCCTCTGGACCTTGCTCCTAGAAATCTTTCTCCTCATGTGTGAAGCTGTTTGTAGGCAGCAGTTTTGGATGGGGATGTATAAACTTGACCTTATAATTAAATAAATAAATGTATCATTCAAACAGAGAGTGTCGTGGAAATTTCATTGTCCAAATCAGAAATGGATCAACTTCAGCTGGGGTGAAACGTGATTGGGTAAGGAAAGAATAAACTCGTTCATGGACTGGATGAAGACAGACTGCATTCAACTGTGACTTCATTTCATTTGTATGATTTAAACAGGAGACGACCAAAGATGAGTCAAAAACCACCAAAACTTTGGAAATTAGTGAAAAATCCTACGCGTTTATTTTGAAAACGCGGAACGTGAAAGAACCGGCCCCTGCGGCCGCGTTTATTTTGAAAACCGGGCGTTGAAGCGGTCGCCGCCCCTTTTATTTTGAAAAGTCCAGCCCGATTTTTTTTTGGGGGCGGTGTTGGGTTTACGTCGTGCTCCGGTGTGTTCACCGACTTGTTCTCCGACTCCTCTTCGCCGACCATGGGACGCTGTGTTTCCGGGCTGCGTGCCTGCTCCTTGGGCTCCGCCTCCTCCCAGGCCATCCTGCGCCGGGTCCGATCCGGGTCCGGATTCCCGCTACGACCAGACGGCCCGGGTCGCCCGCTTGGTGGCCCACCAGTGTGACTGGGCCCTCCATGGCCACAATGCTCCACCAACAAGCCGGCGGTGGGGCGAGCCAAAAAGAAATAAAATAAAAATAAACAAAAAAAAAAAAAAAAGAAAAAAAAAAAAAAAAAAGAAAAAAAAAAAAAAAAAAAGAAAAAAAAAAAAAAAGAACAACCCGTCTCGGTCAGCGACGGGCCGTACGAATCCGGCTTGCCGGGATGCCCTACATGTAACCTGACCCGCATGGAGATCCTCGTGCAGACATGAGGTAACGCCCGGCGCCCGGTCCATGCTGCCGGGTCCGATTCATGATTAATATAGTATAATATAGAATAATATATTCAATAACTGTATGAATAAAATAATAAGAGTTATATTAGACAATGTATTAATAATATATTTAGAATAATATATTAATATATACGTTATATTCATACTAATATATAAATAATATTGTTGATAATAATCTAGTAATAATAGATTTACTATTAACAATGTATTTAATAGTGTATTTCTAATAAGAGATTTTAATGTTACATAAACCTTAGTTTAGGATTCACCGTGACTCCACCGTACTCAGTCCGTTCTTTCACAGAGTGACCAGCAGTTTTGGCAGTCATGGACAGGAGAGCTGAGATGAGTGACCGAAAAGTCGTGAAAGGAGCGGAAGCGTCAGTTTAAAGCATCAGTTAAAGCATTCAGTTAAGAAAGCGGCAGTTAAAGCATCATTAAAGCGGTCAGTTAAAGGCAGTGAAAGGAGCTAGAAGCGTCAGTTTAAGCCGGCAGTTAAAGCGTCATGAAGGGCTGAAGCGTCAGTTAAAGCGTCAGTTAAAGCGTCGTTGAAAGGGCTGAAGCGTCATTAAAAGCCGTCAAGTTAAAGCGTCAGTGGAAAGGAGCCTGAAGCGTCAGTAAAAGCGTCAGTTAAAGCATAAGTTAAAGCGCGTCGCGTGAAAGGAGGAAGCATCAGTGTTAAAAGCGTCAGTTAAAGCGGCAGTGAAGGAGGTGAAGCGTCAGTTAAAGCATCAGTTTAAAGGCGTAGTTAAAGCGTCAGTTAAAGCGCAAGTGAAAGGAGGTGAAGCGCAGTTAAAGCATAAATTTAAAGCATCAGTTAAACGTCAGTTAAAGCGTCCAGTGAAAGGAGCTGGAAGCGTCAGTTAAAGCGTCAGTTAAAGCATCAGTTAAAGCTCCAGGGAAAGGAGGTGAAGCGTCAGTTTTAAAAAGCTCAAGTTAAGCGTCAGTTAAAGCGTCCCAGTGAAAGGAGCTGAAGCGTCAGTTAGCAGCAGGTTTAAAGCGTCAGTTAAAGCCGCAAGTGAAAGGAGCTGAAGCGTCAGTTAAGCGTCAGTGAACGCATCAGTTAAAGCTCCAGGGAAAGGAGGTGAATGCGTCAGTTAAAGCATCAGTTTAAAGCGTCAGTTAAAGCGTCCAGTGAAAGGAGCTGAAGCGTCAGTTAAAGCGTCAGTTAAAGCGTCAGTTAAAAGCATCATTAAAGCGTGCAGTGAAGGATGTGAATCGTCAGTTTAAAAAAGCGTCAGTTTTAAAGCATCATTTAAAGGCGTCAGTAAAAGGAGCTGAAGCGTCAGTTTAAAGTGTCATTAAAGCATCATTTTAAACGTCAGTTGAAGGAGGTGAGCCGTCGTAAAGCGTCAGTTAAAAGCATCAGTTAAACATCAGTTTAAAGCTCACTTGAAGGAGGTGAAGCGTCAGTTAAAAAGCGTCAAGTTAAAGCAATCAGTTAAAGCTCAGTTAAAGCGTCAGTGAAGGAGGTGAAAGCGTCAGTTAAGCGTCAGTTGTTAAAAGCGTCGTTAAAGAGTGCTGAAGCGGCATGTTAAAGCGCAGTTAAAGCATCAGTTAAAGCATCAGTTTAAGCGTCAGTTTTAAAGCAGCGTTAAAGCGTCAGTTAAAGCATCAGGGAAAGGAGCTGAAGTGGTCAGTTAAGCGTCAGTTTAAACTCAGTGAAAGCGTCAGTTTTTAAAGCGTCAGTGAAAGACTGAGCGTCAGTTAAAGCGTCAGTTTAAAAGGCGCAGTGAAGGAGCTGAAGCGTCAGTTAAAGCGTCAGTTAAAGCGGCAGTGAAAGGGCTGAAGCGTCAGTTAAAGCGTCAGTTAAAGCGTCAGTGAAAGGAGCTGAATCTCAGTTAAAGCTTCAGTTAAAGCATCATTAAGCGTCCAGTGAAAGGAGGTGAATCATCTAAAGCTTCAGTTAAAGCGTCAGTGAAAGGAGGTTGAAGCGTCAGGAAACATCAGTTTAAACCATCATTTAAAGCTTCAGTTTAAAGCGTCAAGTTAAAGCGTCCAGTGAAAGGAGCTGAAGCGTTCAGTTAAAGCGTCAGTTAAAGCGTCAGTAAAGCCGTCCAGTGAAAGAGGTGAAGCCGTCAGTAAAGCAGCGTTAAAGTCCATCAGTTAAAGCGTCAGTTAAGGCACAGTGAAAGGAGCTGAGCGTCAGTTAAAGCGGCAGTTACAGCAGCAGTTAAAGCGTCCAGTGAAAGGAGGGGAAGCGTCGTTTAAAGCTCAGTTAAAGCGTCAGTTAAAGCGTCCAGTGAAAAGGAGCTGAAGGCTCAGTTAAAGCATCAGTTAAAGCAATCAGTTAAGCGTCATTTAAAGCGTCCAGTGAAAGGAGCTGAAGCGTCATGTTAAAGCGTCCAGTTAAAAGCATCAGTTAAAAAGCGTCCAGTTAAAGGAGGTGAACGTCAGTTAAAGTCATCAGTTAGGCGTCAGTTAAAGCTCCAGTGAAAGGAGCTGAAGCGTCTTAAGCGTAGTTAAATAAAAGTGTCAGTTAAAGCATCAAGTTAAAGCGTCAGTGAAAGGAGGTGAACGTCAGTTAAAGCGTCAGTTAAGCATCAGTTAAGCCGTCAGTAAAAAGGAGCTGAAGCGTAGTTAAAGTGTCGTTAAAGCATCAGGTTAAAGCGTCAGTGAAGGAGGTGAAGCGTCAGTTAAAGCGTCAGGTAAGCATCAGTTTAAGCATCAAGTTAAGCGTCATGAAAGGAGGTGAAGCGGCAGTGTAAAGCGTCAGTTAAAGCAATCAGTTAAAAGCATCAGTTAAAGCGTCAGTGAAAGGAGGAGTGAAGCGGCATTAAACGCGAGTTAAAAGCGTCAGTTAAAGGAGATGAAGCCGTCAGTTAGCAGCATTAAGCATCAGTTAAAGCGTCAGTGAAAGGAGGTGAAGCGTCAGTTAAACGGCAGTTAAAGCATCAGTTAAAGCATCAATCAGCTAAGCGGCAGTGAAAGGAAGGTGAAGCGTCAGTTAAAGCGTCAGTTAAAGCGTCAGTTTAAAGCGTCAGTTAAAGGCGTCAGTGGAAGTAGAGCTGAGCGTCATTAAAGCGTGCATTTAAAGCGTCCATGAAAGGAGCTGAAGCGTCAGTGACCAGGAGTGTTTAAGTGCCAGGGTCGTCTCTAGTTTTTTAAGCTCTGATATTCAGGTGTGCAAATGTCGGCCGGGGGGGGGGGAGTGAAAGACGGTGAAGCGTTGATCTCAGAGCAGCTGAATGTCCTTAAAGAGGTCAGGAGATGAAGTGCGTGAAAGCAGATTGAAGTGAAGTGTGTGTCCTGCAGGTGAACCCTCAGCGTCTCAGTCCATGGCTCTGGCTCAGACGGATTACTGCAGACGCAGGGCTTCGCCCCTAAGTCCTCTCTGCGCTCCGTCATCCTGTCCGGATCTGTGGTCCAGGTACAAATACACCCCTGTGGTACTCCAGGGGAGAGCCGAGCAGATCACAGACCCTCACCGCCGCCCTACCTCCTCGCTCCAGGTGAAGCGGGACGGAGCGGAGTTTGCAAGAAAAGCTCTGTTCAGCGACAGCCGGAGAATGATCCGTGGCCAACTGGTCGCGTCTGAACGGCAACAGAACAGAAGGGTGTCTGTCAGCCGAAGTTCAAGGCTCACACAAAGTACGATAGTACTGACGACTGCTCTCAACTAGACCTTGCAAATAGCTAGTAACTGCAGTAGCTACGCTACGGCAAATACTACTGCATATACTAAACGACTACTTCATAAGACTGGCATGGGCGGGCAGGTTAGGCTATGACTACTGCATACTACTGGCCAATACTACGAGCATGACATAGCATGCACGTCATATACGGACGACTGCATACTAAGATGCAGTATACTGGAAATTATGAGCTTGTCCATACAGACTGGCGGCATGACGGAGCATGTCGGCATACTAACGTACGTGCAATAGGTATCGTATGATACGGCACTATATGTGGAAGACGTGTCGTTTTACTACTAGCAGTACAGGTCGAACGACTGCAGGGTACGACGGACGACTGCTACGACTCGGCAGTGAACGTCGAGAGTACTAGGGGCATACTACTAGCATATATGGGCATCTACTCGCAGATACTACGACTATCTGCATACTACGGCAGTACTATGACTACTGGCAGGTACTACGACTACTGCTACGGATGGCAGTAACGACGACTAGCTGCATACTAACTTAGCATACTCGCGCAGTGATACGAGGAGCTACTGCATACTACTGCAGTTACTACGAATACTGCATACTACTGGCAATACTTACTGCAGTACTACACTACTGCATATTACTGCATACTACTGGCAGCCACTGCTACAAGCGAGTACTCTGACAGATGCTGTTACCAACTACAGGTAAGTACTACTGCTAAATGCAGTACTGAGGTCATTTCAAACAAACTGGTGTTTTTTAGGGGTTCACAGGCATCAGCCGATCAGAGGGCGGACGCCTCGTTATATGTACACGTCTGCTCATGACGTGCAGGGTGGTGCTATATATTTTGGCGGCGTGTAAGACCGACACTCCAGATGGATACTTCCAAGGCGGAGCGCCGCACAGAAGCTCGGTGTCCTAGTCCTAGCCAGGGATGACAGCCTAGATGGCTGGCGTCGTGATTTGTAGTTCTCTTGCTCTGTTTGGTAGTTCTTAGGAGTCCTTTGAAAGCCACAAAGTAAACATGAACTGTTTTTTCTTTCCTTGCAGTGAGGGCCTACAGGGTGTAGTGTGTGTGTGTGTGTGGTGGTGTGTGGTGTGTTTGGATGTGTGATTGTGTAGAAGGGCAGGTAGTGTCGCCTGTCTGAGCTCGGACCGCCATTGTGCGAGATGTTGGGGGTGGACATGGTATTTGACCAAGGGCTGAGGGAGCCGATGAGCTTCAATCAAACAAACAGACAAAACAAAAGCTTCAAGTGCGACTGCAGCTGGAAACCAAAATTAAATAGGCAGATGGAAATAAGAAAACAAAGTGGGGGCTCTGTACCTGTACCGTGTCTAACCTGTCTGTAGCCTGGCTGTACTGGAAGGCCGGGTGGTTCCGTAAGTAACCTTGTAATCGTACTGTTTGTTACCTGTCTGTACCTGTACCTGTTGTACGCTTTACCTGTCGGTACATTGGTCTGTACCTGTACCTGTGTCTGTAACCACCTTGCTGTATCCTGTCTGTAGCCTGTACCTGTCTGTAGCCGGTACCCTGTCTGTAAAAAAAAAACGCTGTCTGTACTGTACTGGTCGTGTAGACTGTCTGTACCTATCTGTACTGTACCTGTCTGTACCTGTCTGTAACTGTCTGTTACCTGTAACTGTGTCTGGACCTGTACCTGTCTGTAAATGGACCTGCTGTACTGTATGCGGTCTGTATCCTGTATCTGTCTTCTGCACACTGTCTGTACCTGTCTGTAACCTGCGTATCCATGTCTGTACTGTACTCGTGTAGCATGTACCTGTCGGGTATGGCCTGTACTGTAACGTACGTCGCTGTCTGAGGCCTTCTGTACATGTATCCTGTCTAGACCTGTCTGTACCTGTCTGGTGACTGTGTATCTGTCTCTACTGTCTGTACCTGTCTGTACGGCAGGAAACATGGCATTCAGAATCGTGTCAATCACATCGGTGACATCTGTTATGAGCTTAACGTTGTGTCATCTTTAAACGTCATCCCCAGTGGATTCTTAGCTTAAGGTGATCACCTGAATCTGCTTATCCAAATAGAGGCTTCTATTTGGGAGAAAGGATTTATAAAATAAAGTTTGTGAAGAAATGTCTCCACGTCTTACGGTCTTCTGTCCGTTCTAGTAGTGAAATCATCAATACACACAAACACGTTGGCGTCGTGAAGTAAAACAAAGTAGCATAAGAAACCGCTGAGGTATGAAGCGTTCTCATTGACGTTCTGTGCAAACACACACGTGACTCACCGCGTCACCGCTTTTGGAGCCAAGTACCATACGTGGACAAGGCGTTTTCTAATGCGATGCATCAGAAGAACGGCGACGGAGGCCCGAGCCTGAAGTTGGTGCAACTTTGAGTTTTGGGGAATCCAGGTGAGAGGAAGAGGAATGAATTTTATAACAATAATAATAATAAATAAATACATTTTATGTTAAAAGCGCATTTTTCAGGTACTCAAAGACACTTTACAGAGAAGGAACTCAAATCATCAAACAATATAACATAGTGCACTAAAAACACATTAGACAATTACAAAAAGAACTA
>NW_020861072.1:0-1145 GCF_000972845.2 Larimichthys crocea
TTCTTTTCTAAATTAACTTTAAACATGGACACTTTAGTTCAAGTAGACCTTGCACACTAAAATATTTATTGCTCCTCCTTTGTATCAATGAGATGCCATTTCAATTAATTTAAACAAAAACTGAAGATTATAACCTTCATGTTGACTGGGTGGTAAATCAGACAGTGAGCAGGGGAACTCAGCCAAATTTAAATTTAGTGATAAATCACAAACATTTGTTCAGGCTCCAAGAAATGTAATTTGGGACAAGTCTGTTTTTTAATATCGACTTTATCGGCCGAGGAGGCGATGAGGAGCAGGTGCAGGAGCGTACGTTCATACATCCGTCTTGGCAGATTCTTGTTTTGTCGTCTTGATTATTCGTTTGACCGTCGTCTGAGGTGAAAGTTGGAAATATGAATGTTTGGCAGTCATTCTCTAATAATGCTTATTCGTGCTGCCAAAACATGAAGACAGTATTAAAGAGCCGTGGCTGGATCATCAACCACCAACCCCGATAGTGCCAGAGTCTTTTTTAATCCTCATCGTAACCTCCATCACTGAAGAACTTGGAGTGCACTCACTGCTGAACAACTGCAAACACACAAACACTGTACAGAAAATATTACATTTATTGATTTTAACATTTTTACAGTTTTATAAAGACATTTTCTGTAAATTACCAACCAAACTGTTATTTTAAGTTTCATGTCATTAATGATTTTTCAAATTTTTGTACAGAAAAATTATGACATTATATTTATACAGTATTTTTTCTGTTTTCTTAAATCTGTAGATTTACATAAAATTACAGTAATTATCTATAATTCAATATGTGGCTAATTATATATTAATGTTTATGTCCATACTAACAGTATTACATTTTTGTAATTATGGTTAATTACACTAATTAATTAGTGTTATTTTACATTCAAACTCTGTAACCTAATCTACATTTTTACAGTAGGTTTCTGTCTTTTCTTTGTTTTTATACAAACCTCTTTAAATATTATTAGTTTTACATGGAAGTGTGTTTCATTATAATTTACATAAATCGGTAAAATATTTCTCTGTAAAACCTTGACTGAAATTTTCAGTATATTTATATCACCAATTTTGAGCAGCATATTAAAATGGCAAGTGAATGAAGTGAAGCCAACACAGGA
>NW_020861073.1:0-3932 GCF_000972845.2 Larimichthys crocea
ACACACACACACACACACAATAACATACACTAATTTTATCATACAGGCACTCCTCTCAGTAACACAGGCACACTTCTTATGTGTGAATTTTCCTGTGTAATGATGACCATTAGATGGCATGTTAATGTCTATATTACTGTTAATTTACAAAGGTTATGAATTCTAAATTACCTTTTTGTTGTTGTTTCCTTTTTGGATTTTGGCTTCTAATGTTTTAGTATGATAAGAACATTTTTTTTGATTTTGAGAAATTATTTCAGTGTATGTATTTTTTGGTCATTTGTACAGCCGTTAGGAATACGTCAAATTTTCCATATCGGTACATCCCTATTGCACAGATCTGATTGCAGTTATCACTTAAGATCACCAGATATGGTCTTGTTGTCTCAAATCTGATAGACTTTAATGACCTTAGACTTGTAAACTAAATCATCTTTCAGCCTGTACAGTGGTGAATTAATTAGTTGGTACTTGTCATTGTGTGTACTGTGTAGATGTTTCTCATAGGTTTTTCACTCACCTGGTTAAATAAATTTTTTTTTTATTTTTATTGTGGTTATTAAACTCCACAGAGTTGCTCTCAGACTTGCAGCAAACTGTGCAATACATAGACTGAGTTTTACCTACATCCAATAACAGCTCCCAACTAAACTCCTGTTTCCAGGATAACCGAAATAACTGCTTGCACTTACACTAATAAATCTAGTCTTAACCTGCTGTTGTTTTGCCAGGTCACTACTGAGCATGTGCACAAAGAGAAGGCTCACTGTGCTTTTTAATTAAATAATTATTTTTTGCCAGTTGCCATATTTACTGTTGTTGAGCCTTGTGCATGGAAAGTAAGTCAAACTGTTCTGCTGAATGTCAGATACCATGAGCGGCTTAACATAAAGACATGAAAGAAAGTGTAAGTGAAAGTGTAATATGTGGCAGACACATACAAAGCTAAAACCAGCAAATGTTCTAGAGGTGCAGCAATTAGTTAATTAATTAATTAATAAGATTGTCAGCAACTGTTTTGATCATTTGTTTTCTGGCTTTTTTCCACAATGACCTGATGTTTTATAGATACAATCAATGAAACCTTACAATCTGGAATATTTATCACAGCTACACCTGAGCTGTCATGTCCACCAGTGGGGACACAGATCAGATCGGAGCTGACAAGGAAAAACATCATCTAAATATCAAAGTTCTTGAAAGAAATACTATTTAGTTTTATTATAATATAATAATAATATAATAATATTATAGATTTTTTCATGAACGCATCATCTTTACGACGGTCATGAACGCACCTCGCATGTGTGAGACGCCGTAGTTTAGAGAGAAGTATATAGCTTTGCTAAAGAGCAGTGTATGATGTATTTCTTGCCTGTGTTTTTCCTATATCCTGCATCGTGGTTTTATTGTGTGTGAATGAGAAAAGAATCAGCAACCGTGGCCAGATCACCGCGCACGTTGTTTCATTGCATCAATTGCGTCACGCCAATATTTGGCCTTACTATTCGGCCACTTCACCGAAAGCCGAAATGCACTTTTGGGCCATTTTCGGCCGGAAAGTTTTGGTGCATCCCTAGTTTCCACAGCTTCATTCATCTGACAGTTCATCATTGTGAAAGCGCTTTATTTGTCAAATTACATGTCCTCCCTTCCTTCCTTCCTTCCTTCCTTCCTTCCTTCCTTCCTTCCTCCCTTCCTTCCTTTCATCATGCCTCTCTGCATCGTGTAATCAAATTGAGGGGAATGGAAATGAATTCACTGTGTGCTGCAGATGGCTGTGTATGGTCATAATGCTTGTTTTGGACTGTTAATGAGAGCTCATGCCATACGCTTGAATGATGTTTATTGGAGAGAATTAGTACTGAAGTAGTGAATTAGAGTTGAAATAATTAGTCGATCAATCAGTTGGTCAATCAACAGAAAAATGATCTACAACGATTCTCTTTGTTGATTAATAGTTCTATGAGAACCTTTCTGTGGGTGCAGCTTCTCCAGTATGAGGCTGCTTCTCTTTGTTTTATTAATGTTGTTAACTGAAATGTAATGTGATAAAAATGCATAAAACACACAACAACAGCTGAAGAAATAGTATGCGGAAAATCACAAAAAAAATCTTTGCAGCCTTAAAGCAATCAATGGTTACTTTCATCATAGATTAATCTGTCAATCATTTTGGAGGTTAATTGATGACCTCAAATGACCTCACAATTAAAAGATAACATTTACTCTTGTAATAGTTGGTGATTAATTAACAACTAATTCATAAATTGAACAGGAGTTAATGCTGAAGTGCTAAAATTTCTGGAGCTTAACTTTAGGCTGGCTACAGAGTATTTCAGCCTCCATAAGTCCCCATGTTACAGGACTTCAGAGTGCGACCAATGTGCGACAAAAATTTTTACGAGTGCGACTAATAATTCTTCTAGGTCGCACTGATGCACCTAATGCTGCCCGGGTGAAAACATAAATTTATATCGCGAGTGCATCATCTCTCTGTGTTCTCCTGTGACTGAACTCACACTCATGGTAGGATAATATTGTGGTCTAAACCAAAAAGAGAAAGAGCTTGGGCGGGCCTCTGATTGGCTGTGGTCCTGTTCAAGTTGTGTGTGTTTGAAAATTGCGAGCGAAAATTGCGAGAAAATAAATGCGACAAAATGAGGGAAAATGAAGAGAGGTAGAAACGCTGTCATTCCATCCATGAGTAATGGCTTCCATTCCTGCCAATAAATGTTTCTAAATCTTACACACTGGACCTTTAAGGCCTTAAAGTTATGCAGAATTAACAGCGTGGCCGCTTTGATTGACAGGTAGGTACTGTTACAGAGCACCCAGGTGTCATTTGGCCCACCTCAGGACTGATTTTTAGATTAGCCGGGATGCAGAAGAGGCAGTACAGCTTACATGGTCATGCTCTGTCCATTCTGTATAGTCATTGAAATCCACCAAAGATTGCAGCTCTACCCTCAACGTTTTATTCAAAACTCTGTGCCTGCTCATTAGAGAAAACCGGAAGATCTAAATAAAGTGAGATAAGTTATTTCAATGAGCTTGATTATGTTCTAAAATGTGAGGGTGGGGCGCTCTGGCTCAACCCCAGCTTCATTTCTTAATTTACTGAGTGTGCATGATGATGTCAGAGGCAACAATCCGACTGTGTTTGACAGATTGCTCACAGCAGCCGTGTCTATGACAAAGGTAATTCATCCACTAATCAAAGAAACCTTCTTCTTATCACACAGTTAATTTCAGAGCAGAAACAGCTGAGAAGTGAGAGGAACCTTTGTGAATCCTCTGTTTTCTACTGTTCTTTTCTTTCTCAGTAATGCAAATCTCTCTCACCGGGCCTCACAAGGTGCAAAGTCGCCCCTCGTTATTAAGTGTCGATGTGGTTTGGTTTCACCGATCCTCCATGGAGAGCCGCCTCATCCTCCATTGCTTCCACTAACAGATCAATGGGGAAAATATCCTGCGAGGAGGATACAATATCAGTAACAGGAGAGAAGAGCCTCAATTAATTTAACACAAACACATTTCAGCTTGGTGTAAGGTGAAACACGACACTGCTCTGAATCTCAACCGCAAGTTTCTGATCAGTCAAAGCGCTCATAACCTCACCTCTGAAGAGACTCCAGCTCAAGTCTTCAGGTCCTTCTCTGACTGGTATATCAGTTAGATAAAATGAGTCAAGACAAAAATACAGTAAATAACTGTAATAAAAATGGCCATTTGTCCTGTACATGTCCGAGTTTAATCTATTGTTTCCTCATCTATGTTTCCTTTAGGGGTGGCACGGTACACAAAAGTCACGGTTCGATACGTACCTCGGTTCAGACCTTACGGTTCGGTACATTTTCGGTACAGTGCAGGAAAAAAAAACATAACCAAAAAGGCTATCCTCAAAGGCTGTTTTTATTGTGCAAATCTCA
>NW_020861074.1:0-1838 GCF_000972845.2 Larimichthys crocea
GTGTGTGTGTGTGTGTGGAGGTTTAAAATTATATTTTATGCAGCTGCCTCCGAAGCCTTCAGGGAGTTTTACAACCCTTCAGGCTGTAAAACTCATTAAATCTCCACAGTGTGATTTTAAAAAATGAGGGTGAATGTTAACAAGGAAAACTTTCCTCTCTGTGCTTTTTTTAAAGGGTTAGTTCAAATTGTACCAATCTCACCCGGACCCCTTGTGGGTTTGTTTAATTTCACACACTCGAACTTGAACTGTCGTATTTTTGGTTTTCAACAGAAAGATGGAAACAGACTTGATTTAAACTTTTACACCAGCCCTGACACTCTTTATCCAAAAAGCTGCTAGAAACTGCAGATTTATTCAGATCCACCATCCCAGAGGAGCTTCGCTTGGACTGAGATCTGCTGACTGTGGATTTCACTGAACTCATCATCGTGTCGGGGGAAGCAGCTCGAGGTGACATGTGTGTCGTCAGAAGATGGAAAGCAGTGGCGATAAAGGGATGCACATGGTCAGCTACCACACCACGCTCAGGTGGTATTAAGTGGCCACATGTGCAGAAAAGAACATTATCTCCACACACACAGACACACATTGACCAGCAGCAGCCTGAACTGTGGACCAGGCAGGATGGATCCATAGATTCGTGGTGTTCACTCGACCATCTGCCTCTGTCAGCAGACGTCTGTCCTCTGCTGCCGTCTGAAGTCTGTCACTTCAAGATGTTTTCAGCTTGCTGGAGAGTAACTTAACTTTACTCAAATACCATACTCAAAGTACAAGTACCTCAACATTCAGTATTTCCATTTTGAACTGCCTTAAAATTCTACTCCTACATTCAGAGGCAAATTTTGTATCTTTTACTGCACTGCATTCATTTGATAACTTTACTTACTCTTCAGACTCAATAGATACAAAACATCAACTCAACTAAATAAGACTGTATTAAAGTTGCAGTTGCAACACATTTGTGCACCAATAATCATAAACTGGTAATATATTTTGCTGTACTTTTACTTAAAAGGTCCAGTGTGTAGGATTTATGGCATCTAGCGATGTATTTTCAGATTTCAACTCCATCACTTCACCCTCTCCTACAAAAACATCTTCAGGTGATAAAACACTGATGAAAACAGAGTTATCAAGATTATATATTGTAAATCGAGCCCTGACACACTGGACCTTGAAGTAAACCTTTAAATATTTCTACTCTGTGGTTTTGATACTTTTAGTTCTTTTGCCTCTGAAAAGAGACACGGACACTAACGATCTTTCACCTCTGATGTCTGAACCAGGTCTACATGCTCCTCAGCATCGAGCTGTTGCCGTGTGATTGGCTGATTTGCATTAACGAGCAGCACCTGATGAAGTGGCCGCTGAGTGTAAATCTTTAGCAGACAGTGAAAATGTTTCCTGTCTTGTTGGCAGATGGGATGAACGTGAGCGACATGTTTGCACGTTTACTGAGGAGAGCACAACACAAACTCAAAGACACACTTCAGCCCACCTGGCTCCATGCTTTGAAATGTTGGTCATATGTGAACATATCTGCAGGGTGTTTGGTGAGCTCACATCTGTGGTGCATGTCTGAACGTCGTGTATGTCTGCAGGCTGCAGGAGTGTTGAAGGCGTGCTGTGCTTCTCTTACCCTGTGAATCATGCTCATGTGCTCCTCGGCGCTGCTGAAGTTCTTGGCGAGGTCAGAGATGCACAGCGACTCGTGTTGACACGTGTGAACCCATTTCTGGTACTCTGCCGTCCCGGGAATCCTGTCGAAGAAGATCCTAAACGCCTCCCACACAGCCTCCTGACAAACTGCCCAAACACACACACACACACAC
>NW_020861075.1:0-655 GCF_000972845.2 Larimichthys crocea
ATAACAACATCAGAGAACAGTTTTGAGGCACAGTGGATAAAGATTTTAATACAAAATATAAAAAAAAAACTAATTACTAATATCAGATGCAAATATTGATGTGAAGCAGAATATTTTCCACAATGTTCAGGATAAAAAATGATATTAATCCATGTTAATCTGTCCCAAAAGTCCTGACACCAGAGTAAATTGTTTCTTCCTCTGCTGTTTTTACATTCCTTCTCTCTGCTTTGCCAGCTTTCTTCTTGGTGAAGGTCGGTGCAGCATAAGCCAAATGGTCTTCATCTCTCTGAGAAAACATATGGAATAATGTTAAAGACAGCAGAACTTAATATTCACATATGCGAACACTTTTTCCATTGTCATATTTTCTTTGTATACCTTACCTGCTGAATTTGCTGATCGCTAGCTGTTGCAGCATTTGTTTCAAGAACAACAGCAGCTGTATTTTAAAAATAAAAATGACAGTTTAACTTCAAAGATGCTGCAGTATTTATGCAAATCAGTTTTTAATTTTATTGTATATTAGGCTTCATGAATAATGACGCAAATCCTGTGAAGTTAGCGTTTGTAAAATCAATTGATGCTTAAGAAAAACTTCTGTTACCATTGCAAAAACCACCAGATTTATTCTTGATGTTGTAAATCAGGAAGG
>NW_020861076.1:0-2244 GCF_000972845.2 Larimichthys crocea
TATGGCCGTAACAACATACTTATTTAATAATGTGCACCGTGTAAACATTATTACTGCATTAATTATGCCAATTATGCCTCCCCCCTCCCCCACCACACACACACACACCACACACACACACACACGTGGGTGTTACCATGGTGACGTCACCAGAGTCACATGGTCTGAGCCTTCGAAGATCAAAGGAAAACATTCTGACGCTCCATTACCTCTTGGTCCGAGTTTCCATGTCTGTGTTTTCCACACCCCGTTTCATTCTGAGGGTGTTTAGAGCCCTAGCATCGGTTGTGTGATTACTACGAACACCTCAGCTAAACTTAGTGGAACCCAAGCCACCCAAGCCCTCTCATGATACAGATCAAAAAGAAATTTTTGGTCAAGCTTCAAATATCAACAATCATATCTCTCATGTTAGAAAAAGTTTGATAAATGTAAATGGAAGTTATTCGTTGTTGACGTCAAGCTTTGGGGATTTTGAAGGATAGTAACTCACGAAAAATCAACCTGAGACATGTATTTAGGCATTATTTTTAATGGCCAAATTCTCCCTATGTGGCAAGTTTAATAAATGCAGTGGCTACTTTTCCCCGAAACCCCCCGGTCCCGAGAAAAACCCAGTTAATCTTGAATCTGCTAGATTGAATCTGGAGCAGAATGTCTTCTATATGAAGAGCTACTTTACATTTTTTAAGTGGGTTGTTCACACACTGGAAAATGAGGTTTTAGAATGATATGTCATTCCACGTAGTCCACACTTCGAAGAACTTATCACATTCGACTGGCATAACATGACTTGTAGTCAGCGGTTTGTCAGGACCGGGTGAATTTCTCATCATGGCGTCAGTAATGTCCCACCGCCCCTGTGGAGAAAGCATGCCGTAAAAAAAGCCTGCAGTCCGGGGTGATTCTCGTGTTGCAGGAGCTAATTGAAGCAAAGAGTTGAAGGAGGCTTAAAGGCCCTGTGTATCCCCTTACAATCAGAGAATCCTTCTTCATTGCTACAACAGCAGATGTGTCAAGAGACTTGTAAATGTGGTCAGAAATCCACTGATGTTTCTAGTCTCAGCAGAGCCTGTTTGAGGTTGTACTCATCTGGTGAAAGTCAAACTCCACGAACCTCCACGAAGCAACAAGAGGAGTCCTTGGGTCCTGTTTTAAAAGATGTCTCGGTATACAATACATCCCAGTGGTCAGCAGGTGATCATACAAGTGGAAACCTTAGCATTGGGCACACAATGAGTCTCATCATCTGATATTGGCAAATGTCCTTGGATACAGGTGATCACCCATGAAGCATAAGCCCAAACGCAGCCAAAATGGGACCCACAGATAATGGCTTCATTCAATGGGGAGCCCCAAAATGATCTCGGGGGGGCATTTGTAGCCAATATCGTCAATGTTGTTATGCCACACTCTATTTCATTTTCTGAAACTGGGAAAGCATACCTGAAATCAAGAATACAAACAGTTTTTCGCCTGAAGGGCTTCGGACTCCAATTAACAAAAAACCTTACGTTGTTTGCATTAAATATAGAAACCATGAACCATGGTGCCAGACAGATTTTCTTTTTTAGTGCATCCAGAGCCAACCAGGACTGTTGTTAAGACTACGCTAAGCCTCTGATAAACTCAGTGGATTAAAAAACCGCTCCATCAATCAGCTCGTGAAGACTCATGTCCCAGTTTTTTTTTTTTTTTTCGAATGCAAGACAACATGTTCCGCGATGCATAAATTATCAACAAAGCCTGAGCCAATTTACTTGTCCTGTGTCAAGCTTTATGGAGTTGTTTAAGTACACAGCCAACTCTTTTTACCAACCTCCGGGCCTCCCCTCCTGACCAACCTGGGTAAGTTTCTAAACAAACAATCTTCACAGAAACAATCTCTGGAGTGTCTAATTTAATGCAGTTGAGACCACTTGTTCACTTTTCCAAAAATCCCTTCTCCCAACTTTATAGTGTGTATTTTGCTTAGTTTCACTAACAGACGTCTCCGATGTGAAACTCTTTCTTTAACTCGTCTTCTTTACATCTTCTTTAGCAACGATGCTGCCAGCAAAAAGAAAAGAAATCTAACATGGTTCATTGTTCGCGTCTGCCATTTCTGTTCTTCTGTCTTCTGCCGTTGTAAATGTTTCCACTGAAATCAATCCTCCGTAACTAACTTACTGGTATTTCACCACTGCGCCAACTCAACCAAGTAAGTACAGAGTGACCCGGAGTGAGTCAGGACGAGTCCATGTA
>NW_020861077.1:0-1058 GCF_000972845.2 Larimichthys crocea
ATTTAAAGCGTTTGCAGTTTTTTTTTTTTATCAGAAACATATTTGGATGTTGACACATTTGAACAAACTGTTGAACCTTTTTTTAATTTGTGAACTTGACTTGACATTTATGTGTGGGTGTGGTCATAATATTGAGACTGATGTGACTGAACAAAGATCCTGCATCTTTTGTTCATGCGAGTGATGCTTCACAAGTCTCTTCTGCTGTGTTTGATCAATTGTCCTGAAGATGGCGCCAACAACATTGCATAATTTTTACAGGATCAGGCGTTCACTATACAGTAGGCTGATCTGCTGCTTCATGACAAAGCAGCAGATCAGAGATGTGCGCCAAAACCACTGATGGACTGGAGTTACTGCAGGGTCAGGAGGGAGGACATCACCAAGTTATTGTTTGATCAAGTTTTTTTTTTCTTCTAAAATTGAAATATTATTGAAAATATACATTAACGAGGCTTTTAGTGGCCGTAAGTGTAAGATTTTATTTGTGGCCCCACAAATTACACACACCGCTAATAACTGAATGAACATGCGCACAATAGAGTGACGTCACCCGTAGTTTTGAAGCCTAAAATATCAAATGCTAGCCACCGCCATGTTGGATGTACTGCTTCTTCCAATATAAATATTGGCATATATAAGACGTGGATCATCGGTGACCTGAGGCCATCTGTAACAGCACGTACCTGTCAATTAAGCGGTCGCACTAATTATGCGCAACTTTAAACCTTAATATCATCTGAACGGGTGAGTTGAAAAAAAAAATCACCCCCCTCACAGTTGTCATGAGCGGGAAAATTAGTTCTAGAGATCAAAAGCGTTCTGAACCAGGCTGTAAACATGTTTATTTCTGCTGTGAAGTTGGATATTTTAATATAGGGGCTTATGGAGATTGACTCACTCTTGCAGCCTGTCTCTAGTGGCTGCTCGAGGAATTACAGTCTTTAGCAATTTCACATCTGCTTAATTTCTAAGCACCGGAGGTTACCACACACACACAGTATAGATGGACAAATCAATCATCATCAGATCGCTTACTTTCTTTTATGGTTGGCAAG
>NW_020861078.1:0-951 GCF_000972845.2 Larimichthys crocea
ACAGAGAAAGTATATTTAAATTCAGTCATTTTATTGGCTTAAGGTGCACATGTGCACAGTGCAAATAGAAAAAAGCCAGAATGAGGAAATACACTGACGAGTGCCACTCTCCTGTAGTGTAGACTGGCGAGGTCCCGTGGAGGTAATTTCAGCAGGGTGTTTTGTTTTGAGGTGATATGTTAAATTTGTTGTTTAATTGGGCTTTGCAAACTGCAAATTGCCTTGTTTTTGTGTTTTTGTCCAACGAGGCAACTTTTTAAAATGCTCCTCCTCGTCCGTCCTTATCCATCTTTCGCCATAGACTCTCCTTTAGTTAGGATAGATCATAGACATATATACATAGACGCCTGATTGAGCAGGTTGGTCCGTTGCTGCGATACGTTAACGCGTCCGCCATATTGGATGTGGCAGATCTGCCCGTAAACTAATACAAGGAAATGGACTGAACTTCATAAAGCGCCTTTCTACAAAGTTCTTTAAGTTAATGCCTCTTATACACCCATTCACACACACACTAATATATCTGGGAAACAAAGCTCTACTTTGCCACATCCAAAATGACATATATATGTCAATGTATGTCTGTGTATATATGTCTATGGGATAGATGTTTGACCGTGCATGTGACCAAGGGTTATGGGTCAGCCGCCACCGGAAGTAAACAAAACGCGTTAATTGCGTAAATTTTTTTTAACGCATTAATTTTGACAGCACTAAAATATATATGTTAGTTTTGATATAAATACACACACACACATTTCTGTCATCATAGATAGATAATGATTATTTCTGTGAAATCATCCAACATACATGTCTGCACTTGAAAGGTGTCTAATTTCTAATACATCATAGATCATGTTCCATTATGTCATGTTATGTCTTAAAAAGGATGATAAAAAGAAATGTATTGTAAAGTCAAGTAAAAAAGTAGTAAGAAATATTTTGCATATA
>NW_020861079.1:0-637 GCF_000972845.2 Larimichthys crocea
TTTTACATCTAGAAAACTGTCTCTTGTGGGGAGTGTTGCCTTTTTTCCCTGTTATATTTTGTTTTGTTTTCTTGCCAATTCCCAGCTTGTTTAACTCATTAGCTACTTTATTAGTTTTCTTGTCATAAGTATTTTTACATGCTTGCATTTAGTTTTCATGGTGTTATGCTGTTATTTTTCTTATTAACCTCTTGGCATTTATTTTAATAAAACATTCTTAGTAAGAATTTTACTAACTTGCTGATATTTTGTCTTGTGTTTTTAACCAGTTTCATGAATGTATTACCTTGGTCTGGTTCACGGACTAACACAATTAAAACTGGTGTCTGGCCACCACTTACACTTGACTGACTGACTGACACGCACACCACATAAAACACACAACACACTCACACTAGCCAAACTGTGCACATATGCTCTACATGCAAACACTCAACGCACACACACACTCAACCTAACTGGAAACTGCACGAGTTGATAAGCGTCCCCCCCTCCTCACTCCCGCTCACGCACTCTCACCTCTGTGCTGGAGAAATCTGCTGACACTCTTCATACTTGCCCTCCCCGCTCAATACAAACACCGCTGCTGTGTCTCGTTGCCTCTTGTTATAGAGACAACTCTCTTGTTAGTTGTCCT
>NW_020861080.1:0-761 GCF_000972845.2 Larimichthys crocea
GTGTGGCTGCCCAACCCTCCACCATGTCTCCACATAAACATGTCTATGACCTTTATGAATATGTAAATACATAAACACAAAGTATCCATTATATTCTATTATCAATATTCTAGAAATACAATCAGGTATAGTATGAATCTGAATGTGGGGATGTAACGATGCATCGTGACACGATTAAAAATCGGTACAAATACGTGACGATTCGCACCGGTTGACAGAAAAAAATCAGTCATGATTTTTCACTAATGAGAAGTAGGATATGTTTTTTTTCATTAGAAATAGGTTATGTTATCTTAAAAAAGGGTAGGGAAGACATGGCGACGGTAGAAAATAGCTTTGAAACAGAGGCAGTTTGAAATCACCTGTGTGTTTGGATTCAATATATACACAAATACAACCGTGAGAAACGGACAGACAAAACCAAAACAGCGTGTAAATATTGCAAGAGACTGCAACATATAGAAGCAACATGAGCAACATGCAGCAACACGAGCAACGTGCTGCAGCAACACGAGCAACATGCAGCAACATATCAGCCGCCACAGTGAGAAGCAAAGTAACGTTACGCCACATCATGAGTGAAAACTGCACATCACAGCAGTTAACAGCAGTTTACTGTGAGACTGTTTCTACAGAAAGGAGATATCTGTCATGTGTTTTGTTGTTTAAGATGTAAGCTGCACTTTTTTATAAGAAAACAAACTGTTTGAGAGTTTATGTAAAGAAAGATTTTTTCCCTACAAATAAAAACAATTTTATTT
>NW_020861081.1:0-589 GCF_000972845.2 Larimichthys crocea
GGTTCAAATTTGTAGTTTTTAGAGTGAAACCTCTCAAACTATTGGATGGATATCCTTTTATTTTTCATGTAACTTCATCATCATCATCATCATCATCATCATCATCATCATCATCATCATAAAAAAAACTAAACTAACTGGCAAAGCTGGCATGCTAACGGTGTAAATCAAATTAGTAAACCTGGGACATGTCACCAGGTAAACATCAGCATCTTCACATTATTATTGTGAGCATATTAGCCTGCTGATGTTAGTCACTCAAACTGATTCACGCGTATTAGCCAAGTAGTTTTAGTTGTCTAAACTCACCGTAACCATAATTTGTTTGCCTAGCAGCAGTATTTTCTAAAAAAAAGATTAGTTGGCATGCATAGATCTTGTAATTGTGTGGTATGTCAAATGACAATGCCAAAACAGCCCTGACCCGTCGACGCATGGACTCCACTAGACCTCTAAAGGTGTGCTGTGGTATCTTGTAGCAAGATGATGGCAGCAGATGGTTTTAAGTCCTGTACATTGTGAAGTGGGGTGTCCATGGATCAGACTTGTTTGCCCAGCACATCCCACAGATGCTAGATTGGATTGAGAT
>NW_020861082.1:0-552 GCF_000972845.2 Larimichthys crocea
TAGTACAAAAAAACATTGACAACAAGCTCAGTGCTTCGATTTATGCTGTAATTTTTATTTTTTTAAATATTTTTTTAAGGATTTGATCAGGAGGAATAACCAAACAACACAAGTGAGGCTGGAATTGCTGGAGAATGACTTCCCAAAGCAGATAAAAAGTTCAACATTTTAGCTGCTAACACTACCCTGAACTCTTTATTTTAATGAATATAAACACGGCAAACTTTTCAAATTAAAATCATTGTCTAGAAGAACCCAATGAATAAAATTGAATAACTGTTTTATAGCAGCAGACTATCTGAGGAACAGTGGTGAAAAAAATTAATTAAAAAGGGAGGGCACGCTAGAGGGCACTTTACTTTTCTGCACTAGGAGAGTACTGCAGAAGACCCGTCATCGCATTTTCTCCACTGGGAGGGAACTTCATCACATTTTCTACATCTGGAAGACACTTCAATGTGTTTTCTCCACATGGAGGGCACCCTAGAAGGAACTTCATTACATTTTCTCCACTGGATGGGCACTCTAGAGGGCACATTATCATGTTTTCTC
>NW_020861083.1:0-588 GCF_000972845.2 Larimichthys crocea
CTGGAGACACAGATGTCTGTTTACATAGATTGGACTGCAACAGCAAGCTATCTATTATGACTAGGAAGGCAGCAATAGGTCTCCTCGACCCTAGCCACCACAGTGTTAAGATAGACTGGCACCTACTGTTCCCAGTCAAAGCAAAACAATTAGTATTGCAGAAGACCTCAATTCCCACACATCACCTTGTGTAACCTAAGGATAGAAAATTCCATAACATATTCCAAACATCACATGGTATTACACATTAGTCAATTGATTAGGCTTGAGTTTTACTCTTTAATACGCAGTCACATGAACATAAAGACAGATATGAAATAACTGTTTCTTGTTCGGCTCCATTCATGACAGTGGCTTGTCTTTTGTCTGAAAGACTTGGTCTTAGCATACCAGGGGCCATCAGGCCATCCATGCTGGGGTTCTGCAACTGGGGGGCCCAACATGGTAGTCAACTGGATCTTGCTTAATAAGAACATGGTCACATTGGGCTGTCATGCCATGAAGTCAGTGAAGCATCAAAATGATTCAAAATCTGTTCTTCATGGTATGATAGTTACACAATATAGCTTTAAATGACAAAATGTTGTT
>NW_020861084.1:0-525 GCF_000972845.2 Larimichthys crocea
TAAATAATTTGTGAAAATATGTCAATTGGTTGATTGGTTATCTTGTTAAGAATTCACCATCAATGACATTGTCCTCCACTGTTTTAACTGTTTTTGTATTTGAGTTGAAATAAACCTGTCTTGTGTGTCTGCTGAGGAGGAGACAAACTTACTTCTTTAGCTGGGGAATGAGAGGTGGAAGGTGCACTGCTGAAGCTCATGGGCCAACTGCCTGTTGGGGGAGTCGATGTCCAGACGGTCTATGAAAAAATATAATACCAATTTATCTTTCTATTAGCCACTGACGTTTGTGAAATACAGAAAGATAGTGTACTGTAAACAAACAAACATTGTGTGTGTGTGTGTGTGTGTGTGTGTTGATTGTGGAGGAATAAAAATACCTTAGGCAGGGAAGGAGAGTCGCAGGCTGCATCCATAATGATCCAAGACGGCCCGGCTGGTGAAGGAGTCTTGGCCATCTGAGAACGCACAACAGCAAAATTAATGACTTAAATGAAACCCTTGATTCAGGTAGAGTGATATACA
>NW_020861085.1:0-1601 GCF_000972845.2 Larimichthys crocea
TAATGAAACTCTCCTGAACTATGCAGGGCAAGCCCTTACATACAGTGGAGGTTGTGCTCCCAAGACATGCAGTCAAAGTCAACAATACTGTAACTCTGTGTAAGACAGGGACAGAGGAAAAGAGATGCCCCTAAAAAAACACCACATAGGACCCGAGACACCCCATCCCACATGACTCTTCTAACATAAATTGAAATACATACATAAACACACTTGACAGTGGTGCCACACATACATAAACACACTTGACAGTGGTGCCATACATACATAAACACACTTGACAGTGGCGCCATAAACACACTTGACAGTGGTGCCATACATACATTAACACACTTGACAGTGTTGCCATACATACATTAACACACTTGACAGTGGTGCCATACATACATTAACACTCTAGACAGTGGTGCCATAAACACACTTGACAGTGGTGCCATACATACATTAACACACTTGACAGTGGTGCCATACATACATTAACACACTAGACAGTGGCGCCATCCTGGCGGCTCTCCGGTACTCCTATCCAAATAACCTCAAAGTCAGGATGGACCAAAATAACAGCTACTGTAGCGACACAGACACGTATCTCAGTGTAAACCATTTGTATATAATAGTACTAACATTAGTATGTAACTACGCACCTATGTGCAGACACCTCAAGAGTAAGCGTGAATTGGATTTGCACTAACAGCTAAGTTTTTACACCCTGCATGAAATGTTAAACTTGGGGGGCAGTATGGTCAAACTTTTACCATATGTAGATATTAATGATAATAATGAATACTTTATTTAAATATATAAGGGGATATAAAACATTTAAAACATAAAACAAATATTTATATGACAAAACACATTGTTAAAGACCCTTTGAAGGACCCTAAGCTGAGAGCCACTGGACTAAAGTACTGATCACACAAAGTTATCATCCTATGAGCCTGTGCATAAGCAGTAGTACTGTATAGCTCATTTGCATACACTTGTTCTCTCTCTCTCTCTCTCTCTCTCTCAGCCAGGAGAAATAATGTGACTGCTGCTGAGATGGAAGAGTTTAACAAGCAGGCTGAATGTCTGAACTTACCATCACCTGTTTTCATGGACTCAAAAAAAGGTATGAACTTTGACACGTGTAATCTGGCTTCAAGAATTTAAAGTCAGGTTATGTTTTCAACAATAATAAATCCCCTGAGGCTCCTGTTCATCCTTCACAAATGACCTTTTATAATGTGTAACTGATGTAGTAGCTGCTAGGAAGTATTTAAGTTGCAAGTAACCTTTTGCTATAGGGAAATGATCATTTCAAAGTCTGAATTAACCCCTGAATCTTCATTTATGGATCTGAATGAGAAGAAATTTCTTTTAAGAAACTTAAGCACACGACACAAGGAAGCTAAGAAATCTTTACTTTAAATGTTTGTGTAATTCTTCTCTGCCTCTACAGGTTTCTGCACAGAAGAGTCTCTCTACCAAAAAACAGAGAATCTCACCAGCATCGCGAGCGACAGTTTCCAAGCCGACTGAGAAAAAGGGGAATGTGGATTTCCTCAATATTGTCGATCTTGTCTCAGGTTTGAAATAACGGAAGATTAAGATTGTTAAAA
>NW_020861086.1:0-4587 GCF_000972845.2 Larimichthys crocea
GCCCCACCGCAAGTGCTCGCGAAGCATCCACGCTCGCACCACAAAGCGAACAGCAGGATCAGGGTGACACACACAGGAGCCAGGACGAGAAAAAGACTCGTTAGGCCTATGAAAGGGCAGCTTCGGCACCGGGGGACTCAAACGACAAGGAGATTTAACAGAGGTTGAAGACAGGTTAGGCGGAGCAGCAACACACTGTAATTCCGGTGAACCGCGGTAAAAGTTGGCAAAACGCCAAGGAATCTCGGCAGCTGCTTTCTTGTGGTGGGAGTGGCCTTCCCCAACAGCCTTAATCTTTTGTGGGTCTGATCTGATCTGGTATCTGCCCGCCTCTCCACCCAGCAAAAGCCCAGGAAGCTGACGAGGCAACATTAAAAAGCACATTCTTCTCTGTCTTACAAAAGCTTGTTCTCCAAGAGTCTCTGGAGACCAGCCGACATGTTGAACAGGTTCGGCTGTTGGGACGAGAGAAAATTAAAATATCATCAAGATAAAAGCACAAATCGATTGAGCATGTCACGTAGGACATCATTAACAAGACGCTAAACAGCAGAGAGCAATATCGTTAGGCGAAAAGGCATTGCAAGATATTCAAAATGACCTATGCGGGGTGTTGAAACCAGTCTCCTCGTCCCCCGCCTTTAATCCTTAATCCTCAACCGAGTGATAGCGTTTCGCAGTCGCACTGGTGAAAGGTGGCCTGGTGGAGAGGAGTGAAGGCTTGAGTCGAGAGGGAGAGAGGGTACTAGAGCGTGATGGTTATCTCATTCAACCCTCTGTAGTTAATGGCGGGCGAAGAGCTTGTCCTTTTGCTGGGCAACGAAAACCCCCCGTCCCCATATGGTGCGGAGAAGGACGGTTAGTCCAGCAGCCAGAGAGGTCAGAAATGTAAGGGGCCTCCCTAGCCTCCCGTTCCGGCCTGGAGAGGTTACTAGAGCTGCTCGAGGGAAAGAGGCTGCCAGGGAGCAAGTCAATGCCACAGTAACGGCTATGGGGAGGAATGGCCAAGCTTGATCCTTGGCTAAAAACGCTCCGGAGGTCGTGATTTCAGGGGGTACGGAGTAAATCTATGGGGCTTGGGGGAAACTGAGTGGAATGACAGAGGGAACAGCAGAGTGGCAAGCAGGTGAGAGTGACAGAATAAACTCAGTTAGTAACAATAAAGAGCCAATCGATGTGGGGGGTTGTGGATTGGAGCCAAGGGAGACCTAAACTAAGGTTGAGGAATGTGAGGGAATAGGTATAAGATTATAGTCTGCATGAGATTACCAGACAGCAGCAAGACACAGGGGCTGTCCGGATGGTGAACTAGGGCTCTGAGTCGACAGTCAAGGGAAAAACCTCTTGGCTTAGATAAGGTTCGGAGGGAAGTTAAACTTAATGACGATGCCACTGTCAATAAAATTGTCATCGGAACCCGAGTCAACTAAGACTGGGAGAGGGACTTTATCTGAACAAAGAAACATTCCCGAGCTGGACTCCGGTTAGAAGGGGCAATAACCTCCGGTTTCTCACCAAGGCGTCCCTTGGCGGGCTGATGAGCGCTGGTTTTTGTGCCGACGAGGGCAGTTGGCGAGGAGTGAATCAGTGGCACCCAGTAGATGCAGAGCCTCTGAAAAGGGCGACGCTGCACGCTCGCAGGAGAAAGCTTCATCCTCCCCACACTGCATGGGCTCCTCGGAAAGGAAGGGGAAGAGCTGCCGGGTCACCACGCTTGAGAGGGAAGCCCCTGAGGGGATGGGGTTTGCAGGGAACAGTGGAGTCGAAAAGGGGCTTGGGCAACGTGCAGAGGGACCGGGGGTGGGAGCTAGCCGGCTCTTTCCGCGCTCTCACATAAACGGTTATCCAAACGGATGGTGCAGGATTATTCCTCAGTGACGAGGGTCTCTCATCACAGAGGCAGCTAGCTCATCCTTGAGTTCCGCCTGAGCGCGGGGGGAGGCGCCCCACATAAAAATTCCTTGAAGGGCCTTCTCATCCCAAAAACCGCCTCATATAGAAAGATAGCCGAATCCCACAGATAAATCAGCTACAGAGGTGGAGCGCCTTGTCGCGGGAAAAGTCTTTCCGGCCTCCTTACTCTGGAGAGGAGTGTCAAAAATCCTTACACGCAATTCACTGCAAAAATAGGAGAAGGCCTGCAGGGGGACGGGAGAGTTAGGCATTAGCCATAGCCATGGGCCCACGCCCTAGCCAAAGAGGCAAACTGCAAACAAAGGGCTATCTTGGATCTGTCAGAGAATACAGTCAAAAAGGCTGCCTGGTCAAAACATCTAGAGAACACGGGTAAAGGCAACTGGCTACATGACGCCCAAGCTCTCCAGAGAGACGTCAGGAGGGGTTATGATGGCTCACGTGGATTGTTAGGCTATAGCCGGGGAGGCTGCTTGAGGGGAACGGAAACCGGGCGACTTGAGAGGAGGAACGGGGTGTCGCCAGAGCGCACTGAGGTCGCGACCTGGTTGAGTCGTTGGTCAAGCTGAGTTCATGCGGGTGACAGGTGGGAAGCTTGTCCATGATCACCGACAGTGGCGCTTCTCATGCTGGGCCGACAAGTGCACCTTGTGGAGGATATGGCTTGTTTACCTTCTGTATCTCTGCGGGGTCCATAATTGTATTCTGTTATAAAGACCAAGAGTAGAGACCCGCGAAGCAGAGACAGACTTACGAGAAGGTGTTTAACCCAAAAGTCACTTTAATGTTGCAAAGTCCACAAAAAGGAAAATCAAACAAGTAGAAAAAGAACGCGAAAGGCAGCACGGCCAATGTCCTCAAAAAACGCAAACATAAAGCGACCTTCTCAGGTGGAAAACTTCAGCCAAAGAATCTTTCTCTGGAAACAAAGGAACCAGACATGCGAGACAGACAGACCAGACATGCGAGCACAGACAGACAGACAGCGAACAGAGACAGACGACATGCGAGCAGAACGAAGACAGAAGCGAGACCGCCAAAAAGCGAGCATGCGAGACAGACAACGGACAGCAGCAGACAGAGACATGCAGACAGACCAGACGCATGCGAGACAACATGACGCAGACATGGGACAGACAATGGAGACAGACCACAGACATGCGAGGGAAGACAGACTATGCGAGGACAGACAAGTATTGCGAGACAGACAGACATGCGAGAACCAGACCAAAAGGGAAATTCGACAATGCTTCCAAAAACTACTAAAAACTCTTTTTACACAACCACAGACTAAGCACGACAACCAATTGATGCGGCTTTCCGGCCCAGGTAAATTTCCCAAAATCCCTGCTGAACAAAATGAGATGAAATCTAAAATACACAGGAAGAAATTCAAAACAGCAATAGGAATAGGCGAATGAAGGGGTGGCAAGGTCCAGGGGATCAGACGGTTTTCCACAGAGTTGTACAAACAATGCAAGGACCAACTAATTCCAAACATTAAAAACATTAACTGGATTTTGGAGAACAAAAACGCCCCCCCTAGGGAGGGAGGCAATATTTCAGTTCATACCTAAGAATGGGAAAGATAAATTGGTAGTGTGGAAATTATCATCCTGTAAGTCTTTAAATAATGACTAGAAACATCACCTCTATATATTCCAAACGAATTGAATTATTATTACCAACATTAATACACAAGGACCAGACTGGCTTTGTCAGGCAAAGGCAGACCCAAGATATCAGGAAGACACTGCACGTTTTGAGACAAGTCACACAACAAAAACTGGAGACACTGATATTAAGTCTGGATGCTGAGAAAGCATTTGATTCAGTAAGATGGTCCTTTTTATGTCAGGGATCTGGACAGACGAGGACCACAAGAGCAATACGTTTATTGGGGGGCAGGGCAAAACCTCCAGGGCAGTAATACCGTCAAGGGCAAGGCAGAAATCGTGGTCAAAAAGGCAGAAGGCAGGTCAAGTTACCAGGGTTGTAGAGCAGAGGGTGGTCGGGCAGGTCCGGGATCACAGGTAGGAGTCAGCGTAGTAGCAGGCAGGAAAGGCGTTGGCTTAGCAGACGATCTGACAATGTGTGCTGGGAAACAGGGCTCTTTATACAAGGCATGGTTAGCAGGAAATGAGGAGCAGCTGGCTGGTTAACGAGGGAGTGGCAGCAGAGACAGGTGAGAGTAATCAGCAGAGTGGCAGATAATTAGTGCTCCTACCAGGCAGAGGGAGAGGGAGCTCACGACATTTTATATAAAGTACTTTCGAAATTTGGCTTCCATACAACTATAATTGACACGTTTGCAGCACTATATAACAAACCATCAGCTAGAATCAAAATCAATGGAAACTTAACCGATTCATTTACTTTAGAAAGAGGAACCAGGCAGGGGTGTTGTGCGTCGCCGCTCCTCTTCACCTTGTTTATAGAACCTATGAGTCAACTCATTAGACAGAGGAATGATATAAAGGGGGTAACAATGCCATCTGGGGAACAAAAACTGGCCCTATTCGCCGATGATCTATTGATAAGTATAACACAACCCACTCAGACACTCCCAAAACTGATGAAATTGTTAGAGGAATTTGGCTTAGTTTCTGGTTATAAAGTTAATATCAATAAAACCCAAGCATTAACTTTTTTTTTTTTTTTTAATACTCTTTT
>NW_020861087.1:0-6875 GCF_000972845.2 Larimichthys crocea
GGTCGGTCAGGTTGTTGCGGGTGCCAGCATACGGAGGACTGCTCAGGGATCCAAGGCAGCACACAGCATGTTGCACCTCGGTCTGCAGGCTGAGCGCAGAGGCCCCCGGGGTTGACATGAAAGCCAAAGGAAAGGCACCCTCTGGCATGTCAACCAACTAACCATTCTACCGGGCACGTAGAGGGAGTCTCCGGACACATCAGACAAACTGCCAAAACAAGATAAATTTCTTTTGCATTTCTATATTAATCCCTCTCCATGATCAACAATTTCCTCATTCAATCTTGGAAAATAAAATTTAATACCTTCTTGTCAGGAGGATGGGCACGTACCAACTTGTTGCTTGCCACCCAGTGAAGGGGCGAAGTGGCCATGTCTGGTAGTGGCGGGGTAACCGGCTAACCGTAAGGTAAAAATTATAGAAGGAGTCTAAACCAGGAAATATCAAACAAGGAATAACTCTTTTTACAAGTACAAAAGGCAGGAAAGAACACGTAATTGAAATATGTTTTTCACAATAATACTAACCATAAATACAAAGGATGAATGAATTACTAAGCGTATTTTATCATGAAGGATTATAAAACAGGGAAATACTTCAGTGCAGCAAGGGTGGCACGCGCATCATCCGGTTCCACCGCAGCTGGCTGGCACGCGACCCATCCAACCAAACTGATGACAGATAATTAACAATTCAACAGTGACAGAGCGTGTGTCTCAGTAATAACACTAGCGTGTTGTTTCAAATCAGTTTGTGTGCTTTTCAGTTGTGGTAGAAATCATACGTTGCTGACAGGAGCATCGGGAAGCCGGGGGATTGGTGTCCAGGTCCTGACCGTCTTGCTGGTATGGGCCCCTTCTGGGAATCCTCACCTGGGGGGACACGTCCTGGACCCGCCCTAAGAAACATTAACACCCAAAAAAAAAAAGTTTATAGCAGTTAGATCAGAACACCATAGTTAAAATGTAAATTAAACACTAATGCAATACAGAAGGCGTCTTCTGTGTAAGTACTGCGGAGGGGGGACTGGATGGCCTTGCTCCTCCTGGTTGAGGCCTACTCATCTCAGCCTCGCTGCCTCGGACCGCCTTCCTTCCTGGGCATCCTGCTGGAGATATCACCACAAAAACAGTCCAAATCCAAACACCAACACCTAACCTAACCTAAAATACTAAATCTCACCTAAATGAATCTAGTGAATGTTCTCTGATCTAAATTGAACTAAAATAAAACTTAAATAATCTTAAATAAATAGTCTTATTGAGTGTGTCTGAAAGCGCACACTATATGTTATCCACCGCGCTTATTCTTCTTCATCTTATTATTCTTACGCCGTTTTTTGTCACGCTACTCCTCCCAGAGTTTTTGTCGCCACATACACAAAACAGGTATCAAAACGACCGGCTCGGCCGGGAATCGATTGCTTATGACTTTTCTAAGAGTTTCCATGTTTTTCGAGAATTTATTGCGAATTTATTGTGTAAAATTTCCCATAAGGAATGAATGGGGAGGCCCGAAAAAAAATTACATTTCAACAGACATTTTCAACAATGAACTGCTCTGGCATACTTTCACCGAAGAGACTTCGTTTAACTTTAAAACTAGGATGCTTCCTTATCTTCAGGGATTCACTCACTCATCGACAGCTTTGCCGTTTTTAAACTATCAAGGCTCAAAGTTGAGCAGGTTTCTAGTCAAATTTCTGGGTTTCTACTGGGTGTGTATGTGGCGGAATGTTTTGTGCTAGAGTGGATGACATCCTCAGCTAGAGTGAGGAGCAGGGAGAAAAATCAGTGAAAAAATAAAATGGATTCGACTACCGTGGCCTCAAATGCCCCACACACGACACGGATTCTACATAGAAACATAGTAAATTTGTTTGTATCACTCACATTCGCCTGCCAAAGCTGTCAGACATATAGTTTTGGCTCCGTACGCGCTCATTGATCGACTACTCCCGCCAACAGCCTCATAGACTCCCATATTAAAAAAGGAGGAAAATTTTCATTTATCGACACAAAATGAATATGTAAAACGATCAGGAAGGTCTCATCGTGCCTCAGGTTAAGCCGGTTCCCTGCTCCCCTGATTACAGTTGGTCCTGGTTGCTTGGCAACCTCAGCCTGCGTGAAGAGAAGAGAGGGGGGGAGGGGCCACCAGAAGCTGAGCGGCGGGCCATTTTGTAGTTCTTGTCACTAATTTGAACCTGTCTGTGTAAAATGGCAGACAGAGACAGCAGAGCGTTTAGCGCAAGCTGTAAAGACATGCTATTTGCAAACATTAGCGACCAATGCTAAAATTAGTGCTAATTAACATTAGCCACTAGGAATTAAATACATGTTGATTACTAACATGCTCATGTTAATTGCTAACCCGTCAGCCCATCAGCAATAACATGCTAATGTTAATTCTAACAGGTGCAGATTAGCTGCTGCTGATTAGGTCCTGGTTGCTTGGCAACCTCAGCTCTGCTTGAAGGAGAGAGGGGGGAGGGGCCACCAGAATCCGAGCGGCAGCCATTTTAGTAGTTCTTGGCTCTTAATTTGAACTTGTCTGTCTAAAACAGCAGAGCAGCTAGCTCGTTAACATGATATGATAATTACCATTAGCCACTAGGAATTAAATACATGCTAATGTTAACATGGTAATGCCAACATGGTAATGTTAATTGCTAGTGCATCAGCGTTAACATGCTAATGTTAACATGTTAATGTTATCATGTTAATGTTATCATGCTAATGGTAATTGCTAGTGCATCAGCGTTAACATGCTAATGTTAACATGCTAATGCTAAAATGCTAATGCTAACTGCTAGCGCTTCAGCGTTAAAATGCCAATGTTAACATGCTAATGCTAACTGCTAGCCCATCACTGTTAACATGTTAATGCTAACATGCTAATGCTAACATGTTAATGTAACATGCTAATGCTAACTGCTAGAGCATCAGCGTTAACATGCTAATGCTAACATGTTAATGTTAACATGCTAATGCTAACTGCTAGCGCATCAGCGATTAGATTAGATAATACTTTATTTATCCCACAACGAGGAAATTAACTTGTTTACAGCAGCGAAAACACAAGTGTACATATTTACAAAAAGTACTAAAGTAGAATGTGCAGATTTAAGAATGTGCAGATTTACAAAAAGTACTAAGGTAGAACATAAACTTAAAAAAACAACAACAAAAAAAACAAACAAAAAAACAAACAAGAACAAAAAATAGCAATGGTTGACATGAACAAGAGACTACAACATGATCAGGTGCAGGTGTTGTAAAGTTCTCACAGCAGCAGGGATGAAGGACCTGCCGAACCTCTCCTTCTTACAGCGTGAGTGTAACCAGTCTGCTGCTGAAGGAGCTGCTCAGAGCCCCCACGTATCATGTAGGGGTGAGAGGGGTTGTCCATGATGATGTCAGTCTTAGCTAACATCCTCTCTCACCCACTTCCTCTGTGGAGTCCAACTACTCCCAGAGCTTACTAGCTAGAAAATTCCCGCAGAAATTGTGAGCGTAGAGTGGGCTGTTGCCGGGGCCAGCTAACACGCTAGTTGCTCTGTTGTCTTTGTCTGTCATTTTAGACAGACGTGCTAGCAATTAGCATGTTAGCATTACCATGTTAATATTAGCATGTACAGTGCGTCCCTCGCTATATCCAGTTCACTTTTCGCGGACTCGCTGTTTTGCGGATTTTTATCAGTGTAATTTGCATGCTTTTTTTTACTGCGTTACTGTACAGTATGAACGCGCATTGTGTTCTGCGTCCTAAATTGGCTAAGGAGAACCGCACTGCGTCCTGATTAAGGGAAGTACTGTACAAAATGCGTGTAAAAAGGTGTATAAAAGGTGTGGTTAGGGGGTTTTACGGCCTTACTTAAAACATGTATAATAATTGTAAAACCTACTTCGCGGATTTCGTTTATTGCGGGCTATTTTTAGAACGTATCCCCCGCGATAAACGAGGGACCACTGTATTTAATAGTTAATGGCTAATGTTAATTGTTAACGCGCTAGCTGCTCTTGCTGTCATTTTCTGTCATTTTAGACAGACAAACGCGCTGCAATTATCATTAGCACGTTAGCTTTAGCATGTTAACAAGTAGCATGTATTTGGTTATTAGTGGCTAAGGGTAATTGCTAGCGCTAAGGTGCTAGCAAATAGCTTAGCATGTTAGCAGTTGTCATGTAATAAATTCTTAGTGGCTAATATTAATTGCTAGCATTGACACGCTAGCAATTACTATTTGCAGTAATTTTAGCTTTGGCCGCTAATGTTAGCAGTTAGCATGTCTTTACAGCTAGTGCTAACATGCTAGCTGCTCTGCTGTCTTTGACGCGCTAACAATTAATATTACCATATTAACATTAGCATGTATTCTTAGTGACTAAAAATTAACATTAGCATGTTAACATTAACATGTATTCTTAGTGACAGAAAATGAGTGGCTAGCACTAACGTGCTAGCAATTAACATTAGCATGTTAGCATTAGCATGTTAGCATTGGCATGTATTTCATACTTAGTGGCTAATTAACACGCTAGCTGCTCTGCTGTCATTGTCATTTTAGACAACGCGCTAGCAATAACATTAGCATGTTAACATTACATGTTTACATTAGCCTGTTTTTACATGACTAAAATGAGTGACTAGTTGCTGCCGCATCTTTATGTTTCCCGCCAAAACGATATATCTGACAGTTTTAGCAGGCGAATGTGAGTGATACAACAAATTTTACTATGTTTCTATGTATAAATCGTGTCTGTAGTGGGGCATTTGAGGCCACGGTAGTCGAATACGTTTTATTTTTTCACTGATTTTTCTCCCTGCTCCTCACTCTAGCTGATGATGTCATCACTCTAGCACAAACATTCCGCCACATACACACCCATTATAAAACCAGAAATTTGACTAAAAACCTGCTCAACTTTGAGCCTTGATAGTTTAAAAACGGTAAAAGCTGTTGATGAGTGTAGTGAATCCCTGAAGATAAGGGAAGCATACCTACGTTTTAAAGTTTAAATGCAGTCTCTCGGTGAAAGTATGCCAGAGCAGTTCATTGTTGAAAATGTCTGTTGAAATGTACTTTTTTTCAGGCCTCCCCATTCATTCCCTATGGGAAATTTTTCGCAGTTTTTCAGAATAAATTCGCGAAAAACGCGCAAATCTCTTAAAAAAGTAATAGTATTAATACTAATTAGCTTTAGCAGGTTAACATTAACATGTTAACAATGATCATGTATTTAAATTCTTAGTGGCTAATGCTAATTAACATTAGCATGTTAACATTAACATGTTAGCAATGATCATGTATTTAATTCTTAGTGGCAATGCTAATTACATTAGCATGTTAACATTAGCATGTTAACATTAACATGTTAGCAATGATCATGTATTTAATTCTTGGTGGCTAATGCTAATTGCTAGCGCAGACGGCTAACAATTATCATTAACATGTTAGCAATGATCATGTATTTAATTCTTAGTGGCAAATGCTAATTACCATTAGCATGTTAACATTAGCATATTAACAAGTGGCATGTATTTGGTTATTAGTGGCTAATGCTAATTGCTAGCGTTGACGTGCTAGCAATTACCATTTGCATTAATTTTAGCATTGGCCGCTAATGTTAGCAGTTAGCATGTCTTTACAGCTAGCGCTAATGTGCTAGCTGCTCTGCTGTCTCTGTCTGCCATTTTACACAGACAAGTTCAAACGAAGCCAATAACTGTTCAAATGGCTGCCACTGGGCTTCTGCAACTGTTGTCAGTTGGAACGCCAGTTGAAAATCCTGACAGAGAGAGAGGGAAAATGCTGAGACCACCCCTCGAAGAGGAGGGCTCTATGGCCAAACCGTAATTACAATCATTGAACCGAAATCACTGGGGGCATCCTGTGCCCTTCCTGAACGTCTACATATTTGTTTGTGTCGATAAGTGAAGAAATGTGCCCTTAAGACCAATTCAAAGAAAGGTTACTTCTGCTTTCCTCCAAAAAATTTCCCGCCTTTTTAACATGGCAGCCTATGGGCTGGGGAAGGGGGGTTGCTGCCGCATCTTTACGTTACGTTTTAAAGTTTAAATGAAGTCTCTCGGTGAAAGTATGCCAGAGCAGTTCATTGTTGAAACAGTCTGTTGAAATGTATTTTTTTTTCGGGCCTCCCCATTCATTCCCTATGGGAAATTTTTCGCAGTTTTTCCAGAATAAATTCGCGAAAAACGCGCAGGTATGCTTCCCTTATCTTCAGGGATTCACTACACTCATCAACAGCTTTTACCGTTTTTAAACTGTCGTAGGCACTCGTCACTAACTAGAAAATTCCCGCAGAAATTTTGAGAGAGTGGGCTGTTGCCGGGGGTCTGTATTCAAAAAGCACACGTCAAATAGTCATTTTTAACATGTTTATTTAGACACAGGAGCAATTACCATGTCTTTAATTTTTAGTGGCTTAGTGACTAATTATCCACTAAATCAGCATTAGCCACTAAGCCACTAAAAATTAAAAACATGGCAATTGCTAACATGCTAATGATAATTGCTAGCGCGTCATGTTAGCAATTACCATGTCTTTAATTTTTAGTGGCTAATGTTAATTAGTATATTAGCATTTGCATTAATTTTAGCATTGGCCGCTAATGTTACCAGTTAGCATGTCTTTACAGCTAGCGATAACGCGCTAGCTTCTCTGCTGTCTCTGACGCGCTAACAATTAATATTAGCATGTTAGCATTAACATGTATTCTTAGTGACTGAAAATGAGTGGCTAGCTTCAACGTGCTAGCAAGTAACATTAGCATGTTAGCAATGAGCATGTATTTAATTCTTAGTGGCTAATAGTAATTAATAAGCTTTAGCAGGTTACCATTACCAGGT
>NW_020861088.1:0-555 GCF_000972845.2 Larimichthys crocea
AAGGAGGAAACACGAGGGGAGGAAAAGGAAAGGAGGAAACACGAGGGAAGGAAAGGAAAGGAGGAAACACGAGGGGAGGAAAGGAAAGGAGGAAACGTGAGGGAAGGAAAGGAAAGGAGGAAACACGAGGGAAAGAAAAGGAAAGGAGGAAACACGAGGGAAAGAATATTCTTTTTCTTTCACTTGTTTTCGGTGTCAGTGGTTCAGAGGAAGCTTCACACAGAGCAGCTCTGTTCCTCGGCCTCATCTTTAATCTCTCTGGATTATTGTGATGATTTAAAATCTGACAGACGACAGATGTTTCATAACTCTGAACAACCTTTTGAAGTGTGATGTCAGGAAAACTACGTGACCATGCGTGATATTCCACTAACAACACGAGCAGGACAGTAACTGAGTACTGGTTCCATAAAGTGTCCCCTCAGGTCTCTGTGAGTCCTGAACAATGACCTGCAGGTTTGCTTCATCAGCAGACTGCAGGGCGATGAGGTCTAATCAGGCTGAAATCTCTGATTACATCAAACAGTTGGTGTGTTATCTGTCCACAGACACATG
>NW_020861089.1:0-1992 GCF_000972845.2 Larimichthys crocea
ATGCAAATCCTTTGATGATCTTTACCAGCAGACTGTTCATGGGCGGTATGTACATGTGTTCAATGGAGGTGAATACTACAGACCAGTTGGCCATAACAATATGTACGAGTGTGAATACTGCTATAATAAGCCAATCAGAGATCAAGAGAATATGAGGAGAGAGGAGGAGAGGAGAAAAGAAGAAGAGAGAGGAACAGAGAAGAGAGCGACGAGGAGACAGAAGAGGAGGGAGCGAAGAGGTTTTTGGTTTTCAAAGTCCCGGTATTAAAACAATCCAAAGGAGAAACAGGGTCAGTTCACATCATTATCCAGGTCAAAAAAAGAACAAACCCCAAAAAAACTCAAAAATTGACAACCAGCCCCCCGTTCCCCCACAAGCACAAACACACCCCCAACAAGACCATATGCAACTGAAGCCGTAATTGTTGTCCATCCATATGAATAATATGCATACTCCACCCTCAGACGGGCCCTCAGCACCCCTCCAGAACCAGCACCAGCTGCACCTACTACCAGCACCCTGAGTCCGGTGGTTCCTGCACTCCAGCCAAAGAGGCCACTTTTGCAGTAGCAGAAATAAAAATTAATCAGTTGTGGCACAGCTTGTCTTTCAGCAACAGAGTTGGGACCAAAAAATAAACAAATCCAAAAGAGAAAATAATGATGCCAGGGCTCAGCTGAGAGCAAAGCACACTCCCTCCCCAGCTCCGGAAAAAAAATTCCAGGTGCCGCCCTTAACTGTTGCCGGAGCTATTGTCCCAGTTACAATCCTCCACTGGAGGTTCGGCTGACCAATTTTTTTCAACAGCACCTGTACAGGGACCGCCAGCGCCTTTTGGGGAATATCCTGGACCAAAAAACCACCCACCGCAAAATCATTGGTCCCAGCCAAGGACGCAGTTCAAACCTTCACAACAGCTCGGATAAACCTCCTTCTTCCCGGCAACCTGGAAACCTGTCCAAGTGAGGAGTTGCAGAAAACAGCTGACCACCTCCCTCCGCCCACTGACCCACCAGCTGGATAATAGAATAAAGAGGGAAACTTGGACTCCACCCCCCTCAACTCCAATGGTCACATAACGCCGGGTTCTTAACAAACGCTCTGTGGGAATGGAGGCATGGCACGCAGACTTCCGCCACCCACTCTGCTGATCTCCGGTCAGAGTGATTGTAAATAAACCGCCCCTTTAAGGTGTCACAGAGCCCTGCTGTCAGCCGAATCAGTGGCCGAGTTTGGTGCAGCCAGCCTCTCGAAGGTTGACTCTACAGCTTTTGGCAAGATCGCAGGTGTGGGCCGTATAAAGTTAATTAAAAAACAAAGGCTTCCTCAAGACAGTCCACCTACACCTGGAGTCTCATTTTCCACACAGCAACCCGGAAAATCGGCCTGCCCTGCAAACAGAACTGTAAAAAGACGTCAACCCCTGAGATCAACAGTGCGGGGCGCAGGAGAAAAAGCTGGTTTGTCGTAAACCAGCCTCGCAGCTCCTCCTTAGCAGCAGCCGGGCTGTGTCACACAACCAGGGCCACAGTTTGTCAGCATCTCTGTGCATGGGAATCTGAAGAGGCGATTTAAACTGGATGTTAACAAGACCTTGCCCCCCGCACCACAGGCAGGTAAGGACCTGCCCGGACCCCAGCTTCCTCAGACCAGAAAAAATCCATATGCTATTTGGTATGGTCTTCCACTAGGCCTCTTGGTGGTGTTAGAGCTTGTGGTCTGATGCCAAAGAGTCGAGGCACCAGAATGATGGAGCAACCAGAAACTCTTTTCCCCTATATGACGCAACATGCGGTAGCAACCATTTCCATTTAGACCACGCGGCGTACACGGTCCTCCTTCACCTTCCCGCACAGTTCAGCTGAAAGCCCGCGGTCCCAAAAAACACTCCAACACTCTCAAGCATTCCTTTCCCACTGAAGGACCTCCAGCAACTAGGATAAGTCGCCGTCCACCTCCACTGCCCCACTAACAATGCCTCACTTTTGACC
>NW_020861091.1:0-667 GCF_000972845.2 Larimichthys crocea
CTTTTCTCGTGTGAACCAACATCTGACAAATAAAACTGATCCGAGCGTGTTTCTGTATCTGAGCAGGAAGTGTGATCTGTGAATTTTATGGCCATGCTCAGATGTTTTGTCCGACTGTCTTCAACTCCAGCTTCCTTTTTTTTTTCCTTCTCAGGTCATCGTCATGGTAACAGACAGTGGACAGAACGATGGCCTCCTCTTAATCCCGGTAACACAGCTGCCCGGATTACCGGCGCACCTTGACCTGGAGCGTTTGAATCCCTCGCTTCCCCCGGGACAAAGCTGTCGACCGGTTCACCTGCCGCTCTGCTGATGGAGAGATAAACCGAGGAGGAGACGTCGGGCTCAGCAGAGTCTGATACACATCAGAGACGTTGGTTCATTTCATTAAACGAAAGCTGCTGCTGGATCAGCACGGTGTGATTATTATCAAAACTCATATCAGCAAGTCAGTGCAATTCATCTTGGATAAGATTTATTGTTGTTGAGCTGAAGGTAAATCAGTACACATGAAAATGTTTCAGTTAAAGTTTATTGACAAGCTCCGTCAAGTTTCCATCATCTTCTTTTGCCATTAAACATTTTTATTAATGCAATTCCTGCCTTAAAATCCAATTAAATATATCAATGAATTCTGGGACTTTTCAAGCTTGTTCTCATAATTGTG
>NW_020861092.1:0-1475 GCF_000972845.2 Larimichthys crocea
TACTTTGCCTGAGTCAGTGTTCAATATATCATATTATATCCAGACAAAAAGTTCTATTTTCATTCCAGATCAAAAACACATTAAATCTGTCACCATATCCCTGGTCTCAAAGTGGCTGGGCTCTAATATGAATACCATCTATCTACAGTACCACAACACACAGCGTTACAGAGTAATGCACTAACCTCTCTGATGTTCTGTGTTGGCGCTGCATTTCTTGTGTTTTTTGAATGTGAGAGTCCTGCCAGAACAAGATGGAAAAGAACAAGAAAGAAATAAACAAGGAAAAAGCCAGTAGGCCAATAGGCGACAAGTCTGGACTGCAGGCAGGTCAGTGATGTTTGAATACATGCAGAATGTAGTTTGGCATCGTCTTGCTGAAACAGGCCCTGAAAAAGACGGTGTCTACTTGGCAGCATATGTTGCTCCAAAACCTGTATATATAGTTCAGCATTAAAAGTTCCCCCTTACGAATGTGCAGGTTAACCATCATACTATGTGCACTAATAGACCTTTATATCATCACGTATGCAGCCTTTTGAACTGTGTGCTGATAACATCTCTTAATAACTCTCTTACGTTTGTAGATGATGAACAAAATGAGCACAAACGGCACCAGCAGCAGCAGCACACCTACACAGACAGTCACAGTAATGATGCGCCTTTCTGCAAGATAAACAACACAACAAAAAAAAGACACACGTCATTATCATCCAGAAGTAAATTTGTCACAAATTGAAATATTAAAATGTAAATGTGAACGTCTTCGTCCTCCTGTTGCTCTTCTGCAGCAGAAGGTTTAAGATATCAAACATGCTCTCTTACCATTGTTCTCAGCGGATGTTGAAGTAGTCGTAGACTGGGCTGAAGAAACACGAGATGTGGGTGTTGGTGTTGATGTTGGTGTTGGTGTTGGTGCTGGTGGTGGTGTTGTTGGTCGTGATGTTTGTACTGAAAGCAAACAGAGGAACATTGAAGTTAGACATGAATAAATTAATTCACAATGTTTTATCGAAGGATGGGAAATTACAAATAAAATTTGGCATTTATATCAAACCCGTACTCTAATAATGATCGTATTAGCTGCATCCATGACACTTATTTCAGGGCGTTTGCTCCTTTGACTGAACTGTAACAGGTTCAGTGTGATTTCACTGTAAAATGTCTGCTGTGTAAAAAGTTTATGTTAAATAGTTGTGCTGGGTGATATAACTGATGAACTAGTTTAAAACTTTTGATTTCCCATATTACAGGAATTTTTCATATAACACCATACTGGTGCATAGCTGAAACCACTGTTGTAACTCTAATAGGCAGCACGAAGAGCATGTTGTGTAGTGTGTATTAACTGAATACTTATTTCCTTCTTGCTGTTTGAAAGACAGACTCCTGTTGCTCTTCTGCAGCAGAAGGTTTAGGATACCAAACATGCTCTCTTACCATTGTTCTTAGCAGATGTTGAAGTAGTCGTAGAC
>NW_020861093.1:0-1480 GCF_000972845.2 Larimichthys crocea
TTTTTTTTTTTTTTTTACCACTTTTCACTTTCTTGAGGTCTTGATCTCTTACTTTGCCATATACACACTCCAACACACACAGGCGCCCACACTGAGAAAATAAAGAAACAGCATGTCAGCAAACGGCAGTGTATTTCACCACAGAGCACAGAGCCAAGACACTGGGAAACAAAAAACAAGCAGAAGACCTCGATCTTTTCATCTCCGGCCTCCATCCTGCTCGCCTTTATAAGTCTGCCGTCTGTTTATTTGTTTCATTGCCTTTTTTTTTTTCTTCCCCCAGACGTTTTCCTTTCTGGTTGTTTTCTCTCGGACACATCCAGTGCAATGACGAAACTTGACAACAACAACAAAAAAAACAAAAACGTGTGTGAGTGGAAAAGGTAGGTTAGTTAACGACAAATGTTGCAGCAATGTTACAGTTACAGTGATGCTGTTAGACAGAGTGGTGTTTGTATTGTAAGATTAGACACAGTGTCAGTCAAATACTTACAGTATTCTATGTACAAAACGTATGAACATGCACAAAAAAAATAAAGTCACAAGTCGCTATGCAAACACACACAAATGCGTACAAATTACACAGTTTAATACAGTATTATAATACGACGTGTGGAAGTGCTCATGATTAGCCTATTCCCATCAAGGCCATGTGGACTTCAGGGTGGGAGGAGTAGCCCAGCTGTGTCCTACTGCTGTGTACCAAAACATGCAAATGTTGGGAATCGAATCGACATTTTTCATTTTACAGATTCTCCACGTGAAAACAAAAAAGATTCGGGGAATCCCAGGAACGGATGCGGGTTCGAATTTTAAGGATGTTTCTGGTCGGTTGGCAGTTATGAGGACACCTCAGACATGAACAGTTTAACCACCATCATAAATCAGTGCGAAAGATATATTAAACCGTAAGTAACCATAGCAACAGTTATTTTGTTTATGCTACATAACCGGATAACTCCAACTGGTGAAATAGGGTTTACAACTACAAGGGATTATTTGTTTAATCTGGCTTGGTTTGGTCACTTGCTTCATTTTTAATGTTTTCTTTTTGGTAGACTTCCCACCCCGACTGCTACAAAAGCCCAAAATGGCCACTGGCAACATGGGAATAAGTTCACTTACAGTTCAACCCTGTCATTCTCTGCTTTTCCCTTCACGTTTACAAGACAAAAGAACAGGAATGAGTAGTAACCATACACCAAAACCTTTTCTTGTAAAAGGGGATACTTAGAATATGCCTCAAGTTTAAGTTTAAGCTGTTGTGGTGCTTCCACTGGGATGTTGGTGGGAAACAGAAGAAGGCATCGGGATAGAGATTAACCATAATTCATGCAAAACCGGGAGCTGTGTGTTTCTGTGTGAGCGTTTTTGAACTGCTAAGAGTCTCTAATTTGACGGTCTACTGTTTCTGCTGAAGAGGGAGGAGACGAACAATCTGTCTATTGTGCTGGAGAGGAGAGGAGAGGAGAGGAGAGGA
>NW_020861094.1:0-532 GCF_000972845.2 Larimichthys crocea
TCACTTTCTCCTGTTTCACTGACTGCAGCATCCTTCAGCTGGAAAGACTCCTATTCACAAATAGGATATGACCTCTCATCAGCCTTTGACTTTGCACTTCTAGATATCCTCTGACCTGGATAACTGGAACTTAGTAAGTGCTAAACCCACTGAGCAGACACAAACCTGCAGGTACTGACTGTCTGAAGGCTCCAGCTGTCCCGCAGGGCACCAGGCGCCGTCTCCTTCCTCACGATTCAACCTGCAAACACACACACAGTGTTAATACAGACTGTCTTTAGATCCTAGGACGGTTTGATATGATTTTGATTAAAGCAATATATTACATTACAGTTATTATTATAGTTGACTGCCATGACATTTGTATTTTTAATGCTACCTTGTACCTGTGTTTGTTTGTTTTTACTAAAATGTAAAATGTATTCATCTTGTAAAGCATCTTTTGAGCATGCTAAAAAAGTGCTGTATAAAGTGTTTTATTATGAACATTGTCAGAAATGTTCTGATTCAGCACTTTCAACAGCTAAAATGA
>NW_020861095.1:0-4667 GCF_000972845.2 Larimichthys crocea
GGTGGTTAGGACTTGTTTATTGTGTTTCCTCTCATGTTCCAGTCCAGCAGGTGGCAGTGTGCACGGACATGTGTGAGCTGACATGGAATCAGAGAAGAAGCAGAATGATTTTAATGTGGCTGTACAGAAATAAATACATAAATAAATGAATATAAACACAAATACAGTAACCAGTTCTCATCAAATTCTTCATTTATTTATTTTTGGTGACATTATATTATTTATGAATTTATTGAAGCACTTCAGTTTTAATGTGTTTTATATAATTATTGACACAAACAATCAGAAAAACGAATTATTTCAAACTAATCTACGATCGTGCTTTTATTTTGAAGTACACTTACCCCATGAATAAACCGGATGTGTGCGCGGCGCTATGACGTATTTTCTACGTAGTGTCGGAGCAGAATTGACGTACGCTGGAAATCCTACGTACATCTCCACAACAAACATGGCGGACGGTGAGTGAACCATTGATCCAGTTTCGCGGTTTTTCTTGTTGCTCGCGTCCGTTTGCCGCGCGCTTCCGGTCGGACTCGATGTTTGATGAGTCGGTTCAAAGCGCAGAGCTCGGTTTGACCCGGTAACCGGAGATCTGACCCGGTAACGGGCTGCGGCCACCGGGCACACCGCGCTAACGGCATGCTAAGCTAACTTACCGCCGTTTACGTTCAGCTCCTCCGTCAGCTCCTCCGTCAGCTCCTCTGTTAAACCCCTCCGTCAGGCTCCTCTTGTTACACTCCTCCTCCGTTCAGCTCCTCTGATTAACTCCTCTCCATCACTCCCCGTCAGCTCCTCTCTAGCCTTGTAAACCCTCCGTCAGCTCCTCTGTTAACTCCCATCCGCTCCTCCTCAGCTCATCTGTTATCTCACGTTCTTCTCCTCCATAGCAGCTCCTCCGTCACTCCTCTGTTAGCTCAACTCGCACTCCCATCATGCTCCATACCGCCATAGCTACGTGAACTCCTCCATCAGCTCCTCTGTAACTCCCTCCGCTCAGCTCCTACTGTTACTCCACCATCAGCTCCTCTGTTAACCATCCGATCAGCTCCTCTGTTAATCCTGCCAGCTCTGTAACGCCATCGCTCCCTGTTACGCCGTCAGTCCGAATCCTGCAAGCCCTTCGAACTCACTCCGTCAGCTCCTCAGCGTCCTCTCAGCCTCCTCGCTCCTCCGTCAGCTCCTCTGTTTAACTCCCCATCAGCTCCCTGTAAAAGTCCTCCATCCTCCCTCTGTTAACTCCTTCCATCGCCCTCTGTTAACTCCTCCATCAGCTCCTCTGTTAACTGCCTCCATAGACTCCTCACGTCAGCCCTCTGTTAACGCTCCTCCGTCACTCCCTCTGTTAACCCTCCAATCATGCTCCTCTGTTAAACTCCTCCATCAAGCCGACATCCTCTGTTGAACTCCTCCTTAGCCCTCCTCCGTCAGCTCCTGCTGTTAACGCCTACCTCCAGCTCCTCTGTTAACTCTTCCTCCATTAGCTCCCGTCAGCTCCTCTTTAACTCCATCAGGCTCTCTGTACAGCGCCTCCTTTAGCCTCGTCATATCCTGTACGCCTCCATCAGCTCCCTTCCGTCAGCTCCTCCATCAGTTCCTCTGTTACACGTCCTCCATCAGCTCCTCCATCAGCTCCTCTGTTAACTCCTCATCAGCTCTCTGTTATGCCTCTGGTAAACTCCTGCGTCAGCTTCCTGCTGTTAACTCCTCCATCAGCTCCTCTGGTTAAACTCCTCCATCAGCTGCTCCGTCAGCTCCTCGGGTTCAACTCCTCCATCAGCTCCTCTGTCCTCATCGCTCCTCTGTTAACTCCTCCATCAGCTCCTCTCGCTCCTCCTGTTAACGCCTCTCAGCTCCTCCATCAGCTCCTCTGTAACTTCCTCCTGCCCTGCTCCTCTCGTAACTCCTCTGTTAACTCCTCACTCCGACCTCCCATGCTCCTTGTTAACGCTCCATCACTCCTCTCCGTCAGCTCCTCCATCAGCTCATCTGTTAACTCTCCTCCGTCAGCTCCTCTTGGTTACTCCTCCATCAGCTCCTCTGTTAAACTCCTCCATCACGCTCCTCCAGCAGCTCTCTGTTAACTTCCTCCATCGCGTCCTCTGTTAACTCCTCCAATCAGCTCCTACGTCAGCTCCTCCATCAGTTCCTCTGTAACTCCTCCATCCGAGCTCCTCTGTTAACTCCAATCCTCCTCGCTCCTCCATCAGCTTCTCCATCCAGCTCCTCTGTTACACTTCTCCATCAGATCCTCTGTTAACTTCCTCCCATCAGCTCCGTCTGTTAAACTTCCTTCAGTCAGTCTCCTCTGTAACTCCTCCATCAGCCCTCCATCAGCTCCTCTGTAACTCCGCCAAAGCAGCTGCTCTGTTAATCTGCCTCCATTCAGCTCCTTGTGACTCCTCAACTCTCCATCAGCGCCTTCTGTTATCTCCATCACTTCTCTGTTAACTCCTCCATGCAGCTCCTCCCTGCTTCGCTCTAAGAGCTCCTCCCTCAGACTCCTCCTGTGGTAACTTCTCCTAGCCCTCTCGTAGACTCCTCATACTTCCGTCGTTAACTCCTCCATCAGCCTCCTCATCGCTTTAACTCCTCCTCAGCTTCCTCCATCAGCTCCTCTGTTAACTCCTCCATCAAGATCCTCCATCAGCTCTCTGTTACTCCCTCCATCACTCCTCTGGTTAACTCTCCATCAGCTTCCTCCATCAGCTCCTCTGTTAACTCCCCGTCCGTCCCTGTTAACTCCTCCGTCAGCTCCTCTGTTTAGCTCCTCCATCAGCTCCGCTGTTAGTTCTCCTCCATCAGCCCTCTGTTAACTCTCCATCATCTCCTCCGTCCAGCTCCTCGGTTAACTCCTCCATCCAGCTCCTCTGTTAACTCCTCCGTCAGCTCTCTGTAACATCCTCCATCAACTCCTCCGTCAGTCCTCTGTTAACTCCTCCTCCGTCAGCTCCTCCTGTTAACTCCTCCGTCAGCTCCTCTGTTAATCTACATCCTTCCTCAGCTCCTCAGTGTTTGTTAGTTTTAACTGAGCCTGGACTTTCCTCCCCCCACTGAGCTACGTTAATACTTTGAAAGTACCGTCAACAGCTCACCGTCTGTTCTGTCAAACCTGTCTGTCTGTCTGTTACATGCTGTCTGTTCCTGCGTCTGTCTGTTACCTGGTCTGTCTGTAACTCTGCGTTGTCGTTAACCGTTGTCCCTGTCTGTTAACCTGTCGCCTGTCTGTTAAACACGGTCTGTCTGTCCTGTTAACCTGCGTCTCGTTACTGTCTGTCTCTGTTAACCTGTCTGTGCTGTTAACCCTGTCTGTCTGTGTTTCCGATCCACACAGATGCAGAGTCCAGTCTATGGAGGGTCACACAACCTGTGAGTTATTTCACCTGTCATGATATGTCACAGGTTAAAGCTGATGGACAATGAGTCCTGAGTCCTATTCTAAGACAATGTGAGGAGACTGGTGAGACAAGATGTGAAGGAGGAGATAGGACAGATGTGGAGGAGCAAGGAGATGAGGACAGACGTGAAGGAGCAGGAGATGAGGCACAGAATGTGGAAGGAAGGAGATGAGGACAGAGTGAAGGAGAGACTGAGGACAGATGTGCAGGAGAGGTGATGAGGAGATTGAGGGAGATGAGCAGGGAGAGGAGATTGAGGACAGATGTGAAGGAGAGGAGATGGGACAGATGGAAGAGACATGAGATGAGGACAGATGTCGTGAGCGGCGAGGTGAGGAGACATATTGTGAGAGGAATGGTAGGAAATTGAGGAAGAGAGAAAGAGATGTAGGACAGATGGTGAAGGGAGAGGAGGATTAGGAAGGATGGACAGATGTGAAGGAGACTGGTGAGCGACGATAATGTGAAGAGAGGCGATGAGGACAGATGTGAGGAGAGGAGATGAGGACAGATGTGAAGGAGCACTGGTGAGGACAGATGTGAAGGAGAGGTGTGTAGGACAGCGACGTGAAGCGAGGGTAGATGAGGACAGAACGTAAGGCGGGAGATGAGGAACAGACGTGAAGGCAAGAGGCGTGAGTGAAGACGAGAGAGGCGTTGGAGACGTGATAGAAGAGATGAGGACAGACGTGAAGGAGAGGTAGATGAGACCAGAACGTGACGGAGCGGAGATGTCGGACAGACTTGAAGGGATGAGGATGATGACCGAGTGCAGGATGCGTGCGGCCAGATGTGAAGGCGAGGCGATGAGGCCAGCTGTGAAGGAGAGGAATGAGGACAGATGTGAAGGAGCGGTGATGAGTACAGATGTGCAGGAGAGGCGATTGGACACGGAAGGAAGGCGCTGAGGACAGAGTGACGGCGAGGAGCGAAGACAGATGTGAAGGAGAGGCGATGAGGACCGATGTGAAGGAGAGGAGATGAGGACCGATGTTAAGGCGACGTGATGAGCCAGCTGTGAAGAGAGGAGGGGTGGGGGGCATGAGGCCAATGTGTCGAGGCGCGGCGCGAGGACAGATTGCGGCGAGGCGCGAAGACAGATGTGAAGGAGCGGAGATGAGGACCGCTGTGACGGAGCGTGCTGAGGGCCAGCTGTGACGGCGAGGACTCTGCGGCCATCTGTGAAGGAGAGGAGATGGCGGCCGAGTGAAGGAGCGGCGCTGCGGACAGCTGTGCAGGAAGGAGATTGAGACAGCCTGAAGGAGAGGC
>NW_020861096.1:0-798 GCF_000972845.2 Larimichthys crocea
CAAATGTTTTTCATGTATTTATTTTACAAAATTATATTCATTGTTGTCTTTTTCTTGGAGTGGAGTGGAGTAAAAGTACAACATGAAGTGTCTTAAAAATGGAAATATTAAGTAAAATATAAGTATATTGAATTTGTACAGTGCAGTACTTGAGTAAATGTACTTAGTTACATCCAACCACTGAAAGGAAATGAAAAACTTTGTTTGTTCAGCTCGGCTGCTCGTTCTTTCAGAGACGCTGAGTGTTCCAGACAAACCAGTTTGTTGTGTTGAGTTTGTTCTCTGGAATAAAATTTTTATGATGTTTTATGATTGTTTACAGTTTCTGTGGCTCGTCTCTAAGCAGCTTCACACTCTGATCATTGTTTTTATGGCCTCAGCCTCTAGACAGAAATGTTATACTCACATCTGTTTCCAGCATTATGATAAATGATTTGTGGCTCATTCATCGGATATCTCATTTCAATTATTGTCTTTGTCCTACTTTCTATTTTTGGCCTTTGCCTTTCACCTGCGTGCCGAATATTATCACTATGGTTAGACCACTAAATGAATTATGGCCACTAATGTAACAATTTCAACATAATAACTTTTTTAAGGTGGATCCCAGAGTTCTCCCACAGTTTTAATGACTGTATCTGTTACTGTCACTTTAAGGACATTTGCCGCACATAGAAGAAATTTGATGATGAAGTTCATAAATAAAAAATGTGACAAAAGTTTTTAAAGCATGAAGTGCAAGCTTTTTTTTTCTTTTATAAAAAAAGTCAGAATTAAAAATATAATTATTTTATCATT
>NW_020861097.1:0-697 GCF_000972845.2 Larimichthys crocea
GGGATGATTTTGACAATTTTTCCCCCAGGGGGGATGCCATCCCCCCCATCCCCCCTTTACTCGAGTACTGATTATAATTACATTTTGAGTAAATGGGCAAAAGAAAATGCAAATGTGTGTTTGTTTCCATCCACTACAGTTATGTGAATATTAGTTAATGAGATAAACAGTAGGTGGCGCCAATTCTCTTTTTGGAAAAGCAGTAGACGTAACCAGACGTTTGACTGTTTCATGTGTTAATGTGAGGAAGGTTACAACCGACCTGTGTGGAGCCAACATGGGATGGAATATAGAGCCGTTTATGACTTTCCGAGCATGTTGTATTGGTTTGTTTTGTAAATCTTTGTTAGTTTTTTTGCCCAGTAATGAGTCGTTACAGTTTTTTCCAATTGCTAAAACACAATTTTGCAAACTAGGCTGGTTTTATTAAAATACTAACGCAATTCACCAAACCACACACCCAAACTGCAAAACACCTCATATATCCCGCAAAATGAAGCACTGCAACCAAAATCAAACTTTTGCACCAGATGGCACACACTTCATTCGTATTCTTAGATTTTTGTCTAACCAACCACACATTGTTGGGCATAATGAAAAGCACTCTCATCTTTAGTATGCTTTGCCATCATACTAACATAGTTCAAACTGTAGAGAATTCTTCAGATTGTACACATGCACAGAAATACTTGCTGAT
>NW_020861098.1:0-792 GCF_000972845.2 Larimichthys crocea
CGCTGATGCGCTAGCAATTACCATTGGCATGTTCGCGGTGATGCGCTAGCAGTTAGTATTAGTATTTTAACATTAGCATGTTAACACTGATGCGCTAGCAGTTAACATTAGCATGTTAGCATTACAGAGATGTATAAAGTACTGGAGTAAAGGAGTGGAGTAGAAGTACAAGTGCTATATGAAAGAACTGACTTGAGTAGAAGTTGAAGTGTTCTTTAAACACCATACTTAAGTAAAAGTACTAAAGTATTCAAAATGTCTTGTACTTAAGTATTGCAAGTAGAGGTATGTAAAAAAAATGCTACTCAAGTACTGAAATAAAAGTACAAGTAAAAGTACTAGTACAAGTACTGTTGTTTATATTATTTCAAATATTTATTAAGGCACAACTTCTAATGTTACAGTGTTACAATGTTCATGGTAGAGTTCTCTGATTTCCCATGGTCTGTGAATGCGTCTGAATGACTGCGAGAGCGAGGGGGCGGGGGAGCAGGTGAGAGAGCGCGCGCCTGGGTGAGTCAGGTGTATGACGTACGGCGCACGAGCGAGGTTGATGTGAGACCGGGTCTGTTATGTTGTTGTTTTTTTTGGCGTGGTTACGGAGGACAGTAACCGAGTCCTGGAACGAAACGTTCAGCAATAAATGCAGGTTTGTTCAATATCGCCTTGTCATTCATCACGTGTCCGGCTGGACGCTACAGTAGTAACGAGTAACGATTCAGCACATGAAAAATGTATCGGAGTAAAAGTATTAAATTCATCAAAAACATGTAGTGCAGTAAAAGTAGAAGT
>NW_020861099.1:0-879 GCF_000972845.2 Larimichthys crocea
ATGAAGTGAGTTAGTTTTAGTGTGCACAGACACCAAAGAATCCAAAAACTCCTCAGTGTACACAAACACAACTATTTTAGTGCTTCCTAACTTCCCTAGTCATAATAATCCACTATAGTGATCAGACTGATCACAAGACAGCCAATCACATATTACCAATGCCAACTTGATTCAATGTTATTATTATTATATGCTTCTGTAAATAATTGGCCACACCTTATGTCTTATCTCAATTATGTAATTTTTAATGAAATTGGAGTGAATAGACCAAGTGAAGTTAATGAGTCAACAGAAGATACAGAAAGATTATTTCATGTTTATGACAGTTGTAATGATAATGTTATGTCAGACCCTTCAATTGAAGTGTCACATTTTCCTAGATTATCATTTGTCTGATAATTTTCCAACAATCATAAAATGAATGTGCATTTTTCCATATTTGAGCAGTATGACATAATCTCTGTTCATCTACATTATTGAATAAACGTGTGCCTATGTACATATGAAGTAATTAGTATTTTCAACACTCAGAGAATAAGAACTACAAATTTAATAATAATGTCTTCTAATAGGACAAAATATTCTCATTGTATTAAAGGAGATAGAATTTCCATTGCAAACAAGGAAAGTTAGCAAATTCAAAATCCAAAGTTACAGCTATATGACTTAGTCAATCTGTTTGTGTTCGGTTTCTCTTTTATCCATCTGTCATTTCCTTCATTCACATCAGACATTCAACAGGAACTCCATCATAGGAGACAAGTATCGCTGGCCGGCAACCATTCCCTACTACCTAGAGGACAGTCTGGGTAAGACTATTTTGGGACTACAGTTTGCTCTTAGCTGTAACTTACTGTAACTTGTTACAAGTGCCTGCTG
>NW_020861100.1:0-699 GCF_000972845.2 Larimichthys crocea
CTTTCCTCTCTACAGTCTACTCCTTCATTGTATTTTCCCACACTTTCAAATCCTGTTCATTCATAATTCTGACATCAACATATCTGACCAATGCTCTCTCAGCTTAAGTTCCTCGAGTCAGTCAGTTCTTGGATGTTGTTCTTTCAGCATTAGTGTTTCTGTCTTTCAGACCTACAATTACAGAACTCAGCACCTCCCCATCACCACCTTGTCCCTGAGGATGATCCGAGTGATCCAAATGAGACGTTTCATCTGTTTTCCGTTTACTCCACATAGCTCTGACTAAATAATTAAAGACAATTCAGGACTCTTTGGATCTACATGAACTGTGGTCAGGTTTATTTGTTGAATGTTGTTTCTGTAACAGTGTGTAGCAGTTGGCTTGGGGCATTTCTCATGATGCAGTATTCATGTAGTTATCTTATTTTCACATGAAACACTGAAAAATGTGAGAATCCATTAAGAAGATTTGGGAACATGGATTTTTCATTGTATATTCAGGGAAGTTACAAACAGCTTTGGTTAGTGCCTTCACACTCAGTCCAGATGTGTCAGAGACTCAAAAAGCAGAAGTAGTTAGTGAAGAGGTTTTTGTCACAGTGTAAATCACTGTGATACTACTTCGTTAACAGAGCTGTCCCATGTTGTACAGTGATACACTGCTGAGTCTCCTTTCTCCACATTGTTGATGATCAAACG